>NC_060200.1:2490000-2790000 GCF_020623625.1 Saccharomycodes ludwigii
TTGAAGTGTATCCAGACGAAAAAACAAAACCGACAGTTGGTAATGGCATTAATGTGCCCGCAATAATAACTTTGGAAAAAATTTACCCAATTGATGTCAAAACGAAAAAACCTATAAAAAACGGTTCCAATATTCCTGGAATTCAAAATTTTGTGAAAAAATTGAAAAATCAGCGTGGTATGGAATTTATTTCTTATAATCCATTTGGTGGTGTGTGGATATTTAAAGTAAAACATTTTAGTATTTACGGTTTGGTTGATGATAATTCTGTTGCCGTTGATCTTGACGGTGTGGAAGTTTCGGATGAAATTAAAAATAGAAATATTGCATACCCTAAAATGCGAGCTGATGAATATTCAGATGTTGATTTGCCGGGCGCATTTGAAAGAACAACTAGTAATAAGCAGCAATCTAATACCAGTAGTGCTTTGAACATCAATTCGACGGATATAGTCTTGTCTACCCCCAAAATTCCAGGGAAGCTTTTAGATTTAGTCCAAAATGAGGACATTGTTGTTGAAAGAGATTATGAGCCCTCTGATGTTGATGAATCTGATTTTGATGACTTAGAAGTACAACCCGACTTAGACACTGCTGATGACTGGGTTGAACAATTGGCACTTGCTGGTACTTCGAAAAAATCTATTTTTGCTGATCAAAGGTTTTTTTTTGATAAAAATGCAGATTTGGATAACTTATTGTTTGCTTCGTTTAATAGAAACGTGGAAGAATATCAGAAAATTATTAAGGAGCGTAGATTGGTGCGTTGGAATTTCGCTTCGTTTAACCAAGACTCTACTCTTTTGATCAAATCTGTTAATGGTATTGGTGCCAAAATTGTTACTTGCCCTGCTATTAAAGGTGGTAAAGACCCCAAAACGTTGGTAAATATTTTCACTCAAATTATTCCGAGAGTTAATTTTGAAACAAGAAATGACACACATGGGTTTCCTATAGTTTCCAAGGATATTGGCTTTAATTTTCAGAATTTATACGATGCCAATAGTGAAGATTCCAAGTGGAATTTATTACACATATTATTTGACAAAATGAATAAGCCGCAAAATTATGAAAATGAAAATGTTTGTCAATCTTTGATGAAGAAACAGAAATTGAACAGGTTAATTGAATGGGTTAATATGGAAATTAGTGAGGAGATAAGTTTAAAGCTGTCCACTTATAGCAGCAAAAGTGACAATGCCGATCAATTATATAAAATCATATTACATTTAGTTAACAATGACATTGTTGAAGCAACTTCGTTGGCTATTTATTCCAATAATCCGCACTTGTCGTGTGTTATACCAATGTTAACTTCTAATAACAATGCGTTTAAGAAAATGGCCAAGTTGCAATTATCTAAATGGAAGTCTTTAGGTTGTTCTGTTGATCCACAGATTACTTGTATTTTTAAAATTTTGAGTGGTGACTTTGTCTATTTGAGTGACTTGAGTTGGCTTGCCAATTTTGCTTTGCATTTGAATTATTGTGATATTTATAGGAGTTCTATCAGTGATGTTGTTGCTGATTTCTTTTGCCATTTTAAAATTCATGATGTCAATAATCAGGTGGATAAAAGCGTTGTGGCTAGTATTTTGAAATTTTATACCGCTAGTACTGGTGAAGCCAGTAAATACAATGAGTTGTTAAAAGCTTTAAAATTTAGCGAATCGCCTTTGGATTGTGTTTTGACCTGGTTTTTGATTCAAATTTTGAGTGCCAAACATAAGAAACTTCAAATTGATTATAATATAAAGGATATTGCATCATTAAACTTTATAGAACAATTAAAATGTAATGGGCTATGGGAGGAAAGTATGTATGTCGCAACATTTATTGAGAACAATTTTGTTGCCACTAAACAATTCAAAAATCTACTTACGCTAGAAATTAAGCGTTTTCAAGATAATATCCCATTTTTGAAAAAGTTGAAAATACCTGAAAGTGAACTTTATTACCATTTGAGTTTAAGTTTTAAAAATAGTTTTGATTCTTACAATGAGAGTTTATGTTTAATTAAAGCTGGCAAGTATAAAGAGGGGATTGCTGTAATTACTAAGATATTGGGTCCCAAGTGTATTTTATCTTCAGATGATAAAGAACATTCGAAAGTTTTGGATTTGATTGAAACATTTCCCAAAAATATTCGTGATAGTGATTGGGATAGATCAATTGGATTATACAAAAGATATTTACGTTTATTGTTATTAAAGGACAGTGGAAAAGATAATTTAGAGACCATTATGGACCTATTACCTTTATATTATGAAAACACTAAATGCATTCAATATTGTTATGTTTCATGCATGGAGATGTCGTTTAAAGTTTCTTTAGAATATATTGAAAGGTTCATTCAAGGGGAGAGCGCCGATAGAAGACAAGACTTGATGAACAAGATTTTAAATTTGCCGTTGGGAGAACCAGAAGCAAACCATTTAAAACGTCTATTAAAGTGAAACATATATAATGTATAATATATATATGAAATGAACATTTTTTTTTTTTTAAAAAAAAAAAAGAAAAAGCCATTTAAAGTTCTATCTTTTCCCTTAATTTAAAAAGTATATCTAATATGGCATCGGTTGCCGGGCTATCTGGGTTAACATCTATAAAATTCATACCACTATCACAGCATTTTCTTATTCTAGGGTCTAAAGGAACCGACCCCATGAACGGCAAATTCAACTCTTTACACAACTGCATAGCACCCCCAGTAGTTGGCTTAAAAATCCTAGATTCATTTTGGCAATTAGGACAAACAAACCCACTCATGTTTTCCACAACACCTAGTATTTTAATTCCAGTTTTGAAACAAAAATCAATCTCTTTTCTTACATCTAATAAGGCTACTTCTTGTGGAGTTGTAACAATTAACGCCCCATCGATTCCGGATTCCTTTAAATAGTTATTAATAGTAATGTGTTCATCAGATGTGCCTGGAGGAGTGTCAATGATTAAATAGTCTAACCCATCACCATCATTACTCCAATCTACATCTTTTAAAAACTTTTTAATTAAAGCATTCTTCTTGGGGCCTCTCCATATAATAGCAGAATCATCTTCAGGGAGCATATATTGAATAGACATTGTTGCTAGATTTTCAGTGACATATACTGGAGTTAGTCCTGTATTAGATTCATGAACCAATTCGTTATGGCAACCAAACATTCTAGGCATGGAGGGGCCGCAGATATCTAGATCCATACAACCTATATTCAATAATTCGCTAGTGTCTACGTCTTCATTATCAACAGTGGCAGAACATGAACTTAAACCCCACGTGAGCATGGCTGTAAAAGTACTTTTTCCTACACCCCCTTTACCACTTAATATCAATATTTTGTGTTTAATACAAGACAAATTGTCTGTAATTAATGGGATATCTGGATCAGGACCTTTGGGTAAGGATTCACAAATTGTTTTGTTGGCACAGCCAGTACACGAATCACTCTTGCCTGCGTTCTCTGATTCTGGACCTGGACAGTGCTCGGGCTCAGGTTTGATTAGAGTATAATTCTGCAAATCAATTTTATTATCAGATGAGCCTTTAGTTTTACCAGTCATATTATATTAAATAATTTATTTATATGTAATGTATTCTTTGGTGTTTTTTTTTTTTTTTTTTTTTCTTACCTTATTTTTTTTAGTAATATGGTCATTGCTAAATTATTTTGTATTACTAATAATACAAGTTTTTTTTTTCTTTTTTTTTTTTTTTTTTTTGAAAAATCGCATTTAGATAATTGATCGGATACGTTTTCATCCGATTCCCGAAAAAGTAAAGAAATTTTCATTTCGCATGTTTCCTTTCTTAGATATCGATATATATATTTATATATATATACATGTTTTTTTTTTGTTCTTAAGCATGAATGTTTGTTATGTCGTAGAATGATACATGTTAGTAAGTTAATAAAAGATAACTGTGTTGCCTATTTTTCCTACATACCTTTAAATATTAATTATATAAAAAATTAACATTTATATTTTAGAATGGATTGATAAATGAATCCTAAATAACACATTTATATATAACTTATTTCTTGATACTTGGACCTTAATTTTGAAGTTAATATTAGCAATACTAATTAGTTATTAAACGGTTATTTGAAGTATCTTATATTGGAACACTGCCACGTTAAAAGTGAGTTTCAAAGTTTGATGACACCATTATCTTATGTATAAAGTACATAAGAAATAATACTTTACTATTTTGTGAAAGCATGTCGTAATATGAAACCAAGTAAACATATATTACAACCAACATACAGGAAATCTCCGTAATGGAAATTACCTTAATAGGAAGTCTCCGTAATGGAAATTACCTTAATAGGAAGTCTCCGCAATGGAAATTACCTTAATAGGAAGTCTCCGTAATGGAAATCACTTTTACAGGAAAACACCGTAACCAAGATGCCGCCTAAGGAACAACAACGAAATGTTGGAAAAGATTAATATGAACATCAAATATAAATGTGAAAATAAATCATATATAAAGAGATGATTTATTATCAAGTTATTCATCAAAAGTATTTAAGTTATAGTTTTAAATAATCTTTATTATATATTATTATTATAATATGTAAAGACCTAAATAGAACAAGAAATTAATTACCATAATCCGAACCCGTAATTATTACGACTAATCCTGAGTTACGCTTACGATAAAGCAAGTTCTAGACTCCATGGCCAAGCTGGTTAAGGCGTGCGACTGTTAATCGCAAGATCGAGAGTTCAATCCTCTCTGGGGTCGATTTCTATCTTTTTTTTTTATTATTACTTTTTTTGCATTTTGCTTATTATACAGATAGTTCGCTTGGAGGCGAAGAAATACACGGGCAAACTTTGAGGGGGGGAAAATTTTTTTTTTTTTTTCTTGTTTTATTTGAGACAAAAATGCTTTGCTTTTCTTCTGCTGTCTAATTTTATTTTTTTTTTTTTGGAACTTTCTCTTTTATATTAGGTGTATTTTCATTTTTATTATTATCAATCACATCTAATTATACGAACAATTTTATAAATAATAACTAAAACAAGAAAAAAGAAATTATATCTCAAACATATAACTTGGACAGATGAGTGCTGAAGAACAAGAAGTTTCAAATACTAATAGCGATAGCATTGATAATAGTAACGTCGATGAACAAAGTGGTGAAGGCGAAGAAGAAGATCAACAAATTGATTATTCTGTTTCAGAGCAGGAAGATAATGATGATGATGACGCTCAGGAACTAGATCAAGAAAAAGAGGACGAATTAGAAAGAGAAAGAGATGCGGAAGAAGAAGAACAAGATGAAGATGAAGATGAAGATGAAGAAAAAGAAGCCGAAAAGAGTGAAGATGAAATAGAAGCTGAAGAAGCTCAAGAATTTAACCCAGACGAGGCTGATGATGATGAGAAGAAACAGGAGGAGGAAGCTGAAAGAGATGAGAACAGTTATAAGGGGGAAGAAGATGATGAGGGAAAAGATACGAATAGTGATAATGAAGAAGAAGCAGAAGAAGAGGGTGGCGTTAATGAGAAAGAAGAAAAAGAGGAGGAGGAGGATGAAGAAGAGGAAGAAGGAGAAGAGGAAGAGGAAGAGGAAGGAGAAGAGGAAGAGGAAGGAGAAGAGGAAGGAGAAAAAGAAGATAATGATTTAAGTTCTATTCCTACTGACAAAGTAGATTTTGACTTGCTAGAAAAACAAGCTAAGTTAGTCAATGAAAGTGGGTTGTTAAACAGTGAATCATTTAAAACAATGTCTAATAATCAAAAAATTTACGCTATTTTAGAAGTTATCAACTCAAGCGAAACCACTGCTATGCCATACGTTGGTATTCCGGATAAATTCAATAATAAATATGTTAATTCCTACAACAATGAAAATGAAGGTGGCAATCATTTTTCTTCCAATAATCATAATAAATCTACGCAACATCGGGATAATGATGAAGAAGAACCTAAATCCGAAGAGGTTCTAGCAGCAGAAGCCAGAAGATTAGCGCCACGTCCAGTTATGTCTGGCCCATTTTCAACTGAGGAAGAAGCCCGCTATGAAGAATATTTGCGTGGCGAAAATAGAGTTACTGAAATTCAATATTTTCCTCCTAAATCTAGATTATTTATTGGTAATTTACCTTTGAAGAATGTGACCAAGGAAGATTTGTTCAGAATATTTTCCCCATACGGACATATTTTACAAATCAATATCAAAAACGCATTTGGTTTTATTCAATATGATAATGCCCAATCTGTTACTGATGCCATTCTGTGCGAATCCAGGGAATATAATTTTGGCAAAAAGTTGATTTTAGAGGTTAGTAGTTCTGCTGCTAGACCTCAATTCGATCACGGGGACCATGGTACCAACAGCAGCTCCACTTATATTTCATCTACAAAGAGAAATTTCAATAGGATGTCTGGTGGGATGGAAGATGGTGGTACCAACTCTATTCCTAATGAAATGGATTCCTTCGATGGTGGTAACAACAAAAGATTAAAGAAGAATGGTCCTGTTCCTCAATGTCAGGTCTATGTCAAAAGAACTGCAGATCGTACTTTTGCTAATGAAGTTTTTAATAGGTTAAGATATAGTACTGGTTTGAATGTTGATATGGTATTTTTAAAACCACGCATGGAATTAAGAAAAATGATTAATGATGATGCTTATAAAGGAGTTTGGGGTGCAGTTTTAGTAAACAAGACAAATAATGTAGACGTGCAAACTTTTTATAAGGGCGTGCAAGGGGAAATCAAATTCGATGAGTATATCAGTGTTTCCGTTGATAATGCGATTTCTATATTTACTGATTTGAAAATGAAAAAGGAAGGCATGGCCAATACATCTGGTGGGTATGGTAATGGTAGTGTACCAGGTGGCATGGGCTTATCTCCTTCTTTAGCTCCAGGCCAACAATTTTATGGAGGCGCACCACCAGTGGTTCCAAATGTTGGGGGTGTTTCTGGATATATGGGTAGTCCTCCGCCTCAAAGGGTTCCTCAGCCAGGTTATATGTATAATAATGCTGGTGCACCCACCCCCGCTACTGGCGGTATGTACCCTCAACAGGCTTACCCTAGTTCCAATGTGGGGTTCCTGCCTCAACAGCAACATCAACCACCGCTTAACAGCCCCAATCCTGCTGCTGCTGTCCAACAACAATTGTTATCTACTCTACAAAATTTGCCTCCAAATGTTTTATCTGGATTATTATCTGCTGCCCAACAACAGCAACCGTTGCAACAGAATGCAAGCAATCCATCTCGTAAACAACAAATAGTGAGTTTATTACAAAACCAGCAGCCAATGCAACAAAATGCAGATAATTTATCTGAGCAGCAACAATTAATGAACTTATTGCAACAGCAGCAGCAGCAGCAACAACAACAACAAACGCAACAGTCTTCGTATAGTGGTGTGCCGGTTAGTAGTTATCAACAACATCCACAACAATACCCTACACAACAGCAACAGCAACACCCATCTATGTCACCACCAAATGCTCCAACGGAGCAACAACCACCGCAACAAGCTGCTAGTAATGTTCAGAGTTTGTTAGATTCCTTGGCTAAATTACAAAAATAAGAGTAAAAATAAGAATAAGAGTGTTACTATAGAGGACCGAACGAGGGTGGAAGATATCTAGATAAATTATGACTTGATCAGCCTTTCACATTTACTTGTTTCTTTTATTGCTAATTTTAACAATTTTTTCTCTCTTCTTACCTGTTGTATTTCTTTTTTTCTTTCACTAACTTCTTCCTTTAGTGTATCCTTTTTTTGCCTGTTATACTTATATCTTTCTATTTTCCTCTTCTTTTTGTGTTAATTTTTTTTTATTTTCTTCTTCTTTTTTTTTTTTTTTTTTTTTTTTCATTTCGTTTTTGATTTATAAACAATAATCATTTGTTTACATTTATATCTTTTTTTATTTACTTTTGTGATTAAAGGGTATTTTATAGTGTTTTAGATATGGTACTTTATTTGTCTTGTCATAATCTGTTGTATTTTTTTTTTTAATATTACTTATGTCGTATCCAATATTACTTGCTTGATGGTGATATTATGGTGTGAAAATGATAGTCTTTTTTTTTTTTTTTTTTTTGTGTGTGTGTGTATGTGCAAATATGTAAGTTCCTCTCCAATTTGTTTTCCTTGACTGATTAATCTTTTATAAATCTTTTTGCATTTTTTTTTTTTAAAATCATTTCTTGGCTTTTTTTATTTATTGTTAGAATTGGTTTTTTTTTAATTTGCCGCAGTGGAATAACTGTGCACAACAAACGTGGAGACGGGGAATAAATTAAACATGAGCATAAACTTAAACAATAAAAAAGTAAAAGTGATTTTTTAATTTTATTTTTATTTTTATTTTGAGGTCAGATACCGAAATGTTATGTGTATTATTTACTTATTTCCCCTCCCCGGTTTGAAAGTCGTTGGTCTACGGTATTTTCTTTGTATTTGATCAATACGTGTGAATGTTATTTATTAATTTTTCTTTTTTATAGTCAAAATACACCCCCTCTTTTCTTTTTTCGGGGTTTGTGATGAAATAATCAAAAATTATATATTAAAATAAATTAAGTCTATAAATTACTTACACAACGTGACATTCTGTGGCTTAGTTGTGCTTTCTGTTCTAAATGAAAAATTAAAATTATAAAACCATGAAAATATCAGAAAAAAAATTTTTTTTTTTTTTTTTTTTAATTGATCTCCTATATAAAATTAATCTCCTATATAAAGGATCTATATTCGGCATATTATTCAGAATTCGTATAGAATTAAATTAAGTTAAACTAAATTTGATGTATAGACTTACTCGCCATTTGCTGCCTTGTAAATATCGCGAGATTCGTCAAGTACCAAACGTTTGAAATTTAAAACAAATTATGATTAGAGGTGTAGGTCTGTTTCTAATAGGCGGCTTTCTGGCTTGCAATGCTATTTATTTCCTATACTTTTTTGCTATAGATGACCCAAATGTAAATTATCAGCTTAACACAGCTACTCAAAAACAAGAAGCAGAAAGTAAAAACAACTTGAACTATCAGAATTATAGAGATTTTGTCAGAGAAATAGATGTATATAATGCTAGTGCTATATTCAATTCAGTCAATTCAGCGTTGAAACAAAAGGATTCAGATATTTTCCCCGCTGGTGTTTCATATTTTCCTGCAGTTATCCCTGAGGGAACGATACTATATCATGCAGGTGCCGGTATTCCTGATGGATTTGAATGGTTAGCTATGGATATGGAATTTAGTATGAATTTTGGCAGTAGGGGACGAAAAACCAGAGGTTCAAAATCTTTAAATAGATTTGGAAATTGGGGACCAGGCGGACCCAAACATGGTCCTAATTTCAAAAAGCGTGATAATGAAGATGAATCAACAGATAACACAGAAGATACAGAGAACAATCATAATTATTGTGACGACAATGATGGAAATAACAACGGCTTTCATGGGCCCAATAATCGTATTTCTTCACTTATGAGTTTTAGAGTCAAGAGAGATTTGAATAAAATGCTTTATTTGGATGGTGCCTCGGCTTCTAAATCGAAAGATACTGGTGAAATGGACACTCAAAAAATTTTGTCCGATGAGATAGTAAAAAGATTGAATCTAACTGACGAAAGTGATGAGGATGGGGAGGATGGAAACGAGAAGAAAAAATATGTCATGGATGAAAGATTATATGCTCAAAATATATGCAAATGGGGTGAACAGTTCGGTCTTCATGGTTATATTAGAGTGGAGATGGGATTTGAGGTGGTATTATGTGACTTCAGCAACCTAGAAATGATATCTAATGTTTCGATGAAGTTTTCGGACGATATTTTAGATTTGCCCCCAAATCAGGATATTACCTTTAAAAATGGCTGGCCAATAAATTGTAACGATGGTACTTTAATGGATGATTTACTAACACCCGAGCAAAAAACCATTTTAGAATTGGAAAATTTTAGAGAGGACAAGTTAGTTAAATTAGGTCTCATTGAAGGGTGGGAACAGGCCAGAATTGCTGGTATAAGTCATAACTGGGGCGACAAACGAATTGGAATTGATTATAGGTATCTGATTACTGGTATCAACAGAACTTGGTTGGACCCTAATGCTTATAAAAGAAGACTTGCATTTGCAGGAAACGAAACTTTGGTTGAGATCGTAGACGATTTAGAACACATTCTAAAAAACTTTCAATTTAATCAGTATAGAAGCAATAACTGGCAACTCAAAACGGAACAAGTCGTTGATAAGTTTGCACCTATTATATTATCTCTGGAACACTTACTTAATTCCTCTGCACTAAATTTCCAAGATAAAGTCTTAAATATTACAATGTACACATTGCCTTTCGTTAAAAGATACTGGCACAAGGTTGAAGATGATTATCACAGCAATGGTATAAATTTTGGGGTATGGGAGTACTCTTATCCTTTACTAAGTTTGCAAACAGACTCAGATTATCTAATCTGGTCATCTTTTGTTAATATTTTAGATTCAATTTTTGACACCATATACAATGTTTTTGACAACGTTTCACCCTTGGCAACAGAGTGCTTAACAAACGGTTATATTGATGAAACAAAAGAGGAAGCTGTTTTGAAACCCCTGTTAGAACAAATACACCAATTAAAGAGTATTTTAAATTGGGTTCAATTTGGTTATAAATGTGCTAGGGCCTGTGAATGGGATGAAATTTGTTATACTCCTTCTTGGGGTCCTGGTCCTATGGGGCGGGCTCTCCCAAGTGATTACAACAGTACTGGTATGATTGGCTTTATTAACGATGATGAAAATAAACTACTAGTTATTGATTCTAATGAGCAATGTATTAAAGTTACCGATTTACTACAGGGACGTGGCTGACTAAAGTTGGTATAGTTCGGCAGATTATCTTTTAATTTTTGTTTTTTTTTTTTTTTTTTTTTCATTTGGAATATATATATATATATATATCTTTTTTCTATTCTTATGATTTTTCTAAAACAATATAAAATTAATAGTATATTTTTAACATTTTATATTTTTTTTTTTTTTTGGTCAAATTCCTTAATGCAGTCTTATGTTATTAAAATTGCCGTTGAAAAAAATAAAAAGGGGCACCACGGGAGGCCATGTGAGTCGGTCGTGTTTTCGAATTGTATTTTTTTTTTTTTATGTTTGTTTTTTTTTTGTTTATTTTGAATTAATAGTTGTTGCTGTTAAAAATAAAAATGTATTCCTTAATACAAGAGAACCCTAAATTGTAAAACTAAATATTACTTTTATTTTCTCCTAAGGAACACACACACATATATATATATTGATAGATAAGAGGTTTATATAGAAACTATCCAAACTTTATATCGAAATGTCTTCTAATTATAATAATTTCCACGAAGAAGTTTATAATCAACAAAATGGTAATACTTATGAAAATATTTACGGTCAAGACCTTAATCAACAAGACAATAATGCCTATAACAATTTCAATAACCAAGATTATAATCAACAGAACTACAATAATTATGATAACAATGTAGCATCAGAAGGACATATTTTCGATGATAATAATGGATATACTACGAATAACAATATTAATAATAATTATGGATCTGCTAGGCAAGCAACAAGTAGTTACGTTCCAGACACCAGTATATTTTATGAGACTCCAGTACAACCTACCCAGCAACAGATACAAAATACTAATAACAAATATTATGACAATAATATCAACGGTTCTCAAAATCAAAGCGTTATTTATAGTAACAATGTCAGACTGAATAGCGATAATAATGATCACAACAATGCTACTGATGTTTATGTTCAAGCTCCTGAGGCTTATAATACCAATAATGGTATTGTTAATAAAACAGGTCAACAGAAACAAAACGGCAATGCCCCTCAATTTGCAAACGTGGCCAATATTTATTTTCAGACAAAAGTTATTTCCTTTGCAGGATTTGCGCATAGAATTCTTCTACAAAATGAAAATGGTCCCTGTGCTTTAATTGCATTAACCAATATATTATTGTTGTCACCGTCTCATAGAAAAGTTGCGTTTACTTTACTTGACTATGTTAACAAACACGATATTATCTCTTTACAAGCTTTAGTGACTGTATTAGCCAACATTGCAGTCAATGCTGCTCCCCAGAATGACGATATTACAGAATTATTAAACCTTTTGCCGCAGTTACATTCAGGATTAAGTGTAGATCCATGTTTTAATGGTTCTTTCGAAAATAGTAAAGAATTGGCTATTTTTAGATTATTCAACATTCCAATTTTGCATGGCTGGTGTGTGGATTATCAAAAGAATCAACAACAAGCTTTTAGTGTGGGCAACTATTCCTATGAAAGAGCACAGAAGATGTTAGTTGAGGCTTATGAAGTAAGAAATGGACAAATTCAAGTGTCTGATAATAATAAACAACAGATCTTTCAAATTGAAGCTGATTTAAAATCTTTTTTAGCAAGAAGTGCTACACAATTGACAGATTATGGTATAAATCATATAAAAGAGGTTTTACTTGAAGGTTCATTTGCCATTTTTTTCAGAAATGACCATTTTTCTACTATTCATAAGCATGATGGTATTCTATATACTTTGATTACTGATTTGGGTTACAAAGATAAGACACAGGTTATCTGGCAATCTCTAACTAGCGTTAACGGGGGGGAAGATGAATTTTATAACACCAATTATTTACCTGTTGTAGGCCCAGATGCTGAGAAATCAAACAATTTTAACCAGCAAACCATGAATAATAATGATGGTATTTCTGGTTCAACTGAGCAACTGATGACTGATGAAGAACTAGCTAGAATCTTACAAGAACAAGAGGATGAGAGGTATGCTCAGGCTGTTAAAAATAGTTATAGGAGTTCGGCAAATAGTCGTGGAAGAGATGACCAAAGACAGACGCAAAATAACTTTCAGAATGGGATGAAGAAGGATAAAAATTCTGGTGATGCTGATGATGCTATATATGGTATGCCTGTTGCAAATAGTAATAATAAAAAACAAAATAGCAGTACTAAATTGAAGAAAAAGTTAAAATTTTGGAAAAAGTAATTTGGTGAACTTTTTGGGAAAGAAGGAAGGGGATTGTAGTTATTCAATATCTATAAAATTAGTATATTATTATTATTTGTTGTTCAAGAATGAGGGATAGAAATGATTAGTGAATTTATCATATAAATCTTTGTTTTTTTTTTTTTTCCTTTTTGTAAGTAAAATAAAACAAGATAAAATGAGTGGTAATATAAATTATTAATCTATTTTAATACCAGAGAAATATTATTTAAAAACAGAGTTTTTGGATCTGTGTAGAATAGCAAAAATTAAATTAAAAAAAAAAAAAAAAAAAGGGTTTGCCACAACGCTCATTGATTGGTTTTTAGCCGCTCATAAAATAAAACACATTTATAATTCACATTTATGGATGTTTTTCTTTTCACTACACTTGCTAGGAATAAAGGAACCAAACATAAACTAAATCAAACTTATTTCCAGCCAATGGAGTGGTATACTTGTCTGGCCGCTATAAAAAATACCATTATGTATCCTTCCAATATATCAAATTTTGAAAAATCATACAAGCTAAGGATCAAATTGGATCGTACGAATAATTACACGTACACTCAAACTATTTGTAACTTTGGACCTTGGTTTCAGAAATATAAAGCAAAAGGTACCACAGGTTCTGAACATGTTTCTAATTTCATTTCTCATCCAAACATAACATACACCTTAAACGTGAAAAAACTAGCAAGTGAATATAAACAACAGGAACTTTCAACAAATTTTGATCCAACTGAATTTAGAATATACATTGAGACTAACGAATATGGTGGGTTTTATAGCATTATTAATCACAAAATGTTCTCTGATAATAATAATAATAATAATAATAATACTGGAAAATATGGAACTAATACAGAAAGAAGAAATAAAATTAGCATTGATGATAAGTTTGTAGATTTGCTAAACGGAGAAAATATTGGATTAATCCCATTCAAATTTATTTCTCCTCAAGGGGGGTATATATTGGTTGATGTTGCAACTAATGGTTTTGAAATGTACATTTCATTAACACCAGTTTCAATTAGTAATGACATTTACGATTTACATATTTTTTTGCATAGGGGTATTTCATCGCCATTCATATTCCCAGATCAAATGCCTTCAAAGTGGAGATTCTTGGTTTTTTTCCTTTTTGTTTTTTTATTGTTTTTAGTGCTTAATAACAGTAGATGGAGCTAGCAATTTTTTTTAATCAAGTATTTTTTTTATGTTTTTTATAGCAAAAATGGCATATATCGCGTCAGTGGGTTAGTGTTTTTTTTTTTTTTTTTTTTTTTTTTTTTTTTAAAACAGATTCGAAACAATACACGGGAAAAAGGTATCAATCTGTTCAAGATCAATCATGATATATTCATATTATAATATATATATATATATATATAGTTATGTTTAGCAATTTTTTTTTTTTTTTTAATTTTGTTCCTTGTCACAATTTTCTATTTTATCTCGATTTTAATTGTACAAAAAAAAATGTTGTGCCATTGACAAAATATATATGTATAAACAGTAAATTAAAAAAAAAAAAAAAACTGGAATGGATTCAAATACTACATTATTATATGATTATGAACATGAAAAGGAATTGGAAATAAATAATAAATTATCCAACACATATAAGTCCGATTTTTCAGATTTGGATGCTTTGGATTCATCTGAATATGATAGCGAATGGGAATTCAGCGAACAAGATGACTGTTGCACCGATGCATCTGAAGATTTAAATCAGGTGATAGCTACCAGTGATAACAATATTATCGGGGTAGAGATTAGTGAGCATATGTTAAACTCTGATAAAATAAATATGATGAAAGGATTGATATTGGGTTCTATATTTGGTGCTATGTTTGCAAGTTATGTTGCACCATTAATTTCTAAAATAATTAACAAGAATTAATAAATAGGTTTATATAGCAACTTTATAATATATTTGTTTAATTTTTTAAGCATTATGGTTCATTATCATTTCTATTACCTTTATTGTTATAATGATGCTTATTTATGTAAGTAGAACCTTTTGGATTTCCTTCTGTGTTGTTATAGCGGTGGGTAGACTTATTAACATATCTATTGTGTTTAGGAAACAATTTATTTCTTTCCATTTGCGTTAACTCATGATCCAAATACCCAGCATCACCTAATTCTTTGATAAAATTTAAAATTTTCAAATTTTCCAACTTTTGTTCCTTTTGTAAAATACTTAGGGTCAAGTTTGGCTTGGGATTATATCTTCGAACCTGATTTGTTATTTTTTCTATAAATTCTTTATCTTTGCGAGCTTCTCTAAAGATGTTTTTATTGTTATTCAATTTATCCTGATCTTTGATTAAGTCAATACCCAAAGTTTTAGCATGTTCGTCCTTCTTATTTGATATTTTTAATAACCACATCTTTTTTCTTTCTTCTCTCCATTGTAAAATTTCTTTTTCAGAACTTAAAGTAATTTTTGTACCAGGTATAACAATTGGATTTGCAGTCTTATTAGTAACATTAGTGCCTTCAGTGTCATTATTAATGATTTCTTTTAAGTAAAGTGATTCTTCACCTTTAACATATTCTTTCTTATTAGTTGAGCCATGTACATTACTCTGGGTATCCTTACTATTATTAGATACTATCTGTTCTAAATGTTTATTTTTATTTATTTTCTTCAAAGGGTTTTTGTGAGTATCTCTTTTAACGGTATTTTTATTAACTTTATTGGGATTGTTTTTTCTGATGGTGTTTTGCTTTAATTTGTAAGTTGTCATGATAGTACCATCATTGTTATTAACTTGACTTGTTACTGCATTATTGTATGAATTTATTCTATCAACTAGTGACTCTGAAACAGGCATGGTTATAGAAGTTGTGTGATTTGTTTTGGTAGGTAATGTTTTAGTACCATCGTAGCCATTAATAGTTAAATTTTGGCCTTTATTGGTTGGTTCGATCATGGGGGTTGTATTTAGTTGTTGTGGTAATGAGTTTGTGAAATTACCAGGTAACGGTTGGATAAAACTTTGTTGAGACGCATAATATAAGGGATAAGTTTGTTGTTGCGATATTTGTTGATAGTAAATGTTATTATTTGAGTTATAATTGATGGGTGTATTATTATTATGTACTTGCGGTTGTAGTGGTTGATTTATGTATTGATTATTTCCATATACAAAAGGATAATGTTGATGAGCATATGGGATATACATATTTGGTTGCTGGCCGTGTTGTTCTTGATTTTGCTGATTGGTAATATTTTCATCAGATAAGTTATTACTTATTTCATTAGACATTATAAGCATGCACTAAGTTAATTTTTTTTTTTTCTTTTGGTGATTGTGCTTAGACTTTACTTGTTTCGTATACGTTTAAGATGACGAGCAAATGATGTTCAGGTTTAATATACAAAGTAAAGAGAAGAGAAGAGTTGGATGTGTGGGTGTTTGTTAAATAAAAAAAAAGAAAAAAAGAAACGTTCAGTTTTATAAATTTAAATTACGGATATTGTTTTGGCCGATGTCCGATAAAGTGGACATCAGAAAGTCATTTGAATTATCCGTAATATTTTCTCTCAAAGTGGCAAAAATATAAAAAAAAAATTGCCATTGTGGAGTAATTATAAAATAAGCACTCCGCTGCTCCCGTATATAAAAATCACACACAGAAACCAAAATGCGCTGTGGTTTTTTTTTGTACGTGATGAGTAATTTTCTAATCATTCAAAAAATATGAAAAAAAATAAAAAATAAAAATAAAAATAAAAATGTAAAAGCGAAAAGAAAAAAGTTAATTAATTTCTTGCTGCTATTAAACAGTTCAAGATAAAAGTAAGTAACCAATAAACAAATAAATTTACAAAACTTAATTTCTTTTTTTTTTTTTTTTTTTGTATCTAAAATTCTACTAAATTATTAACTTGCAAGACCAACCATAGACAGCAAATTATACAAAAACTATAAATAAGACCATCCAAAACTATTAAAGTATCAATGTCCCAACAAGTTCAACGTGCCGCTACTCAATCCCTAATTTCTAAGTACATTAATAAAGAAACCCTAAAATATGTTTTCACCACACATTTCTGGGGTCCGGTATCTAATTTTGGTATCCCAATTGCAGCTGTTTTAGATTTAAAAAAAGATCCTGATTTGATTTCAGGCCCAATGACAGGTGCACTAGTTGTATATTCTGCAGTTTTTATGAGGTATGCCTTGGCTGTTACGCCTAAGAACTTTTTGTTGTTTGGTTGTCATTTGACGAATGAAATAGCCCAATTGGGTCAAGGCTTTAGGTTTTTAAAATATCATAATTTTGGAAATAGCAATAATAATAGCAAAGAAGTTGAAACCAGTTCTAATACTAGTACTACCAACTAACTTAGTACTAAAGACTTGAAAAATAGCCCACAATTTTGTATATTATTAGTTAGAAAAAGAGTTCAATAAGTAATGTCAAGAGAAGCCACAATATTAATAAACGTATTAAAAGAAAGATTCAGTAAAATAGCGCAAGTAGATATCTTGATATTAGGTTCTCTTTTAATGAATGCTGTACTCCTCCCCCCTAACATATCATGTAAACATCTTATGATAATACTTTCTATAAATGTATATTAATTATGTACAGTTAATCTATATATAGCCGTTATTACTGAATGTGGTATTAATACATTATTCGTTCGTTTTATTTTTTTCTAAAGAAATATATATATATATATATTGATAAAACCATTGAACTTAATCAAATAGCCCACGTAATCTTTTATTAGCTGGTTGTGTTGGCCCTAATCCAACAGAAAAATCAATGTTTTGTAACCTATCTTCATCATCTCTCTTCTGTTCAGCATTCTCACAATGTAGACTATTCGGAGGTTTCTTTCCCCCTTCATCATAATCATTTCCACAATTCATAGCATTTTTATCATCATTAATATTTGTGGTGATAGTATTAATATGATTAAGTGTCGTAGTATTTTTACCATTACTAACTAAGGAAAACGTGGAAGAATCTTCATACTCTTCAGCTCTTGTGTATCGTATTTTTTTGTTATGTTCCATCTCCGTAATTGTGTTCCATTGAACTTCGGTTTTATTACGGATACTACCAGGATCAATGTTAATTTTCTTATTACTATATTCATCAGGCATGGTAATATCATATCTCGTGTTCAAACTTTCAGTGCTCATGTGGTTATTTGCAAGATATGTACTATTAGCACTGGTCTTTTTCCTTCCATGCAAGGGATTTTCCCATCTCGGATTAAACTTTTCTTCTTCATCTTCACTATCGTCTGTAGATTCTTCACTGTCAAAATTAATGTTGTTGCGAGCAAGTAAGGTTTTTTGTTCGCCATCAACATTCAACGATAATGGCAAATTTGACCTTTCATGCAAATCGGTTATAGCAGTATTGATATGGTTCAATTCCTCATCTTCGTCATTTGTTACAAATAGCATATTCTTGGGATGTTTATTTGAAGAAGCTTTGTTGTATTTATTGTTAGTACATGTATCCTCAGCAACTATAGTTTGGCTGGGTTTTTTGGCCAGTATAATAGTTTTCTTTTCTTCATTGATTCCATCGCCAGTGATACTATTATTGCCACTAACATTTTGATTAACATCTGTGACTAAATATAAATTTAATTTTAATAGTTTGTCATAACTGACTTCAAACATTAAAGGATCACCTGGAGAAACAAACCAGACATTCAAAGCATTGCCAGTGATCCCATCGTTTCTTCTTTTGCCCCAACTATTGCTTATATTTAAAAAAGTCTTGAAATCCTTTAATTTGAAAGTTATACTTTGCGTCTCCGTATATAAACATGTATTATCTAAGTCGGTTGTGGTGACCATGTTTGTTAATGACATTCCCGATTTCAATATTTCCGAGTTATTTTTCCCATATATACCTCTAGTAAATGCAACAAATTTTAAATTCTCCCTATCAATTTCTATTTTCATCTCTTCTATTTGGTGCGTATTGCAACTATCAGTGAAATTCTTCCATATAGACAAGTCACATCGTATAAAGTTAATGTGCAATTCCTCTTCATCTTTATGTCCATCTATTAAATCAGTTAGTTCCGGAGACTTGTTATATTTTTCCAAAATACTACCAAATATACTTTTCAACGTTGCGTCAATTGCTTGATCTGATCCATATAACCTGTAGAAATCCAGTTTGTATTTTTTTTCTAGTAACAGCTGTTCATATTTAGTTGGAGTAAAATTCGGCAGATATTGTTTGGTAATCAAATTGCTTTGTTTAATCACAATAACAAATCTATTGCTTAATCTTTCAGGACAAGTAATGGTATTATCAATTTTAAATATGATTTCATTCTCATTTCCACTTTCAACGCTATTAGCAGTACCAGTTGTTGTTACTGTAGCTTTGCTGATGTTGGAATTAGTACTACCGCGGGTTGGTTTTTTATTCACCATATTTTTAAATAATACACCCAAACTACTAAGCTTGAAATTAAATACGCCATTGCTAATACCTTCAGAGCCGATGACTATATCGTTGATATTGAACTCAAAGACATCAAAAAACCCAGAAACAAACTCAGCCGTACATATGGTTGTATATGTTATGTTACTGGCTGATAATATTAACTTATCGTTAAATACCGAAACAGCCAATTCTTTATTTATTGTAGTCAATGCATTAATTGTTTTACAAAATATATTTTGGTGATCAACATTAGTAAGGACAGCTTTAAACGACATATAAACTTTTGTTTATTTTATTTTAATTTAATTTTTTTTTTTTTTTTTTTTTTTTTTTAATCTAAGGAGAGGTTATCCTTGCTTTAACTGTACTGATGTTTCTATTATGGCATCTGTTGAATAATGAAAATAAAAATAGTAAATTATTTTTAAATATTTATTTTATTTTTTTTTAGCAGCGAAAGAGAAAAAAAAAAAATAAAATAAAAAAATAAAAAATAAAATATAGATAAATAGAAATATTTAAAATTTGATGACTTTATAAATCTAAAATAATCATTTATACATACATATAATTAATAAAAAAGAAAAAGAAAAAAAAAGTAAAATAACCACATCCAATGATAAATATGCATAGATTATAACTTGGTTCCAAAATCATTCATCCTCTTTATCAATTATAGCAACAGATTTCTTGCTTTTCTTTTTACTTTTACCAGAGTTCGTTTTCTTCTTGTTATTATTTTTCTTTTTCTTTTTCTTTATAATAATCACTTCCTCTTCTTCGCCATCTTTAAAGTTCATACTGTCATCATTATTTTTCAAATTTTCAAATTGTTTTCTTAATTGATTTATATCAATATCTTCTTCTTCAATATACTCGTCATCACCTATTTTTGTAGTGAAAGGTTTAGAAAAATCAAAATTTTTAAGGTTAGTTTTCAGATTCAAATCGATTCCGTTTTTTGGTCTATGCGTTTTATCAGTGATGGAACTAGTATTGACAAAAAGTTTATCTTCGAGTTCATCATTATATAGAGTACTATCAGATATAATCTTTATTTTCTTTTTCTTAGCCTTGCTCTTCTTCTTACTTTGGGTAGTACTAACATTATCAATATTACGTCCTGGACGAGAGACTTGAATGTTAATACCACTGTTGCTATTATTTGTATCAAGCAGTAGAGCCGATTTATTTTTTTGGATCCTATCTAAGTTAGTTTGGATAGTGTCGCTAGTATTATCATTCATATCTAATAAATCACGTTCCTTAATTGCATTATCACCATCAGCATCATCATCATCATCATCTTGTAAATAAAATGGATTATCAATTTTTTCCTTAGACAACTTATTGTTTTTTTTCGGATAAGGATTTTCGTCCATGATATCAGAGTCACTAGTTTCATATTGATCTTTCACTTCCGAATTGTAGTCATCATCAATATCTTCGTAAAAACTATTTTCAACATCATTTTCATCCAACTCCGCTATTTCCTCTGCAGTTAAAAATGGAACGCTTGTATCTAGGTCCATTTTTTTTTGCAATTTTAATTGTGTTCCCTGTTTAATTGGTACTAGCTCCCAAGAATTAAAAAAACCAGGCAAAACATCAGACACTAGAAAAGGCAATTCTATTTTGCCAGGAAGTTGATGTTCTTGTCCTTCTCCAGATGTTTCCTCTTCACTACCCTTGTTATTTAAAACTTCTAATGCTTCAAATGATAATTTTAAAAATTCAATAATTTGAGTACTTCTCTCTTGAACTTCAAAATCAACAGAAACGCTGAATTTTTCATAAAATTCTATTAGCTCTTTACATAGCTTTTGAACTTCCTCCAAGTTTCTTTCCGCGGTATGCCCAGTATTACTAGCATTCACCCAATTACTATAAACCTTCAATAAGCATACGAATAAAGTTTTCAAATCCACAGGAGATAATTTAACAACAAGCCCTTCCTTGTCACTGATCAAAACCCTAATCAGATCATTGCCATTATCGATCAATGAGGAAAATTCACCCAATGTCCAAAACAAGTTTACCAAAATACTTGATAGTTCACTGTAAATGTTGGAATTAGAGATAATTTTAATTATAGCCAATACCACTTGGTCTCTCATTTCTGGAACTTTAACAGCAACATTTCTAAGATGTTTTCCCACTAAAACGCCCAACCCAGAAATTTCTTTCGAATAAACGTTATTGTTGCTAGCACCAATACTAGTTTTCAAATACAGAACCATATCACACATGTCACCTAATATAGTAATATACCATTCAAATAATGAAATATTTTCGTAATCGTTCAAGCTAAACAAATATAATAAAGACTTGATGATTTTAATTTTATAATCAATAGGGATAGTTATTTTATAACTAATGCCACTAACGGTACTGGTATAGTCTTCTTCTTCGATGGCAACTTGCTTCAACAATTTTGAGGTAATTTCGATTAAATTATCCTCATTAACTATCCCTTCCAACAACTCCAATGCCTTTGATCTAATTGAAATGTCAACATCTTCCAATAACTCAATAACTAGTTTATCAAAAGAATAAATGAACGCAGTGTTAATTTTTCCTATATAATAAAATAGAACACACGAAACATACCTCAAATTTGGATCGTCTGATGCACAAAATTTGGTTAATAGCTCTAAAATCTGAACAGCGGTATCGACATCATCTGCCGTCAACATACCACCTTTAACAATACAATTGATAGATTCGTATATTAAGGAAGTTGCTGTAGTTTTCTCAATCAAGTTGAGCACCTTGGGTAACAACTTTAACCTTAATTTTGGTTCCTGTTTGCAAAATGTGGTAAACAATTTTAATAATCTAATAATAATCCAATTATTATCAATTTCAATTAACATATCATAGAATAATGGCAATAATTTCATAAAGGGTTGCGGATTAATCTTACACAATTCACAAATAACACTCACAGTGGCGGAAACAACACTAGTGTCCTCATCATGCAATTTTTCCACAAATGCTTCAAAGTCGTCTCTTAAAGCTTCTGGATATTGAAGAAAAAGTTTAAATAGAGACGCAACAGTCTTTTTTCTGATGTATGGCTTACTATGCCTTAACATTTTAATTAGATCTTTACTGATATCTCTGGCTAAATTGGGAGAAATGATGCTTGAAATCCCATTTAAAGCAATCCCTACTTTTAGCGCATTGGCATTGGATAAATCTTTTTTCAAGCAATTGGTGGCTAGCATTAACATATCGGAGTCTTCATGAAAAACTTGCTGAGCTGCCAAATATCCCACCCTTTTCTGCTGGAAATCATTACTGCTCATGACTTCCAAAACATAAAAATCAGCCCATGACATATCAAAACCATACATTTCTAAGTAAGATAGTTTTAAAATAGAATTTGTTTTTATGGTCATGTCTGGTGATTTTACTTCTTCTCTGCATTCAGAAACGGATTTAGTCAAAAAACCGTGTAATTCATGAGCATTGTGGTTATGAGAACGTATACCATTGATTAAATCTTTTAAAGATTTTTCGAAAAAAATCCCAAAGGGTCTAAGCCTTGAGTCTGAAAATGACATGGAGGTATTAATATTTATTATTTTTCTTTTAAAGTATGATTTTGGTTATTTCTATTTTTTATTTTAATTTTTTTTTTTTTTTTTCATTTTTATTACAAAGGCTGATGAAGTCTAAGAAGATTCAATTTTAATTGTTATTGAGGGAAAAAGGAAAAAAATAAAAATAAAAAATGAGAAAAAAAAAAAAAAAAATTAATTATTTTGTAGAACTGATAATAATAATAATAATAATTATAATAATAATAATAATTATAATAATAATATTTGCTTTTCGTACTTCCGACATTACGGATTTTCGGTCTTTGTATTAATAAAAATATGGTCCCTGAGTCTTATTTCTGGTTGAGGCTTTAAAAGATAAATAATCTAATTATTAGAAACTATATTTGTAAATTAATACTACGTTCTATATTTCTAGAGCAAATAGAAGAAAATAAGAAAGACAAAAAAGAAATAAATAAATAAAAATAGTTTTCAATTATATTTTGAGAATATGAGCCCTTATCAACACGATGAAGTACAAGGTGATATAAGAAGTAATGATAGCAATGAATTCATACGGGAACGATCAAGAACTCCGAGTATAAACTCACAATCATATGCTATACCAACAGATTCTATTACTATTGATTCCAACGATATAGATGAAAGTACCGCTAATGAGAGTGATAGTAGTGATAGCAACTCAACTGGTTTTAGTTGCCAATCCGATAATAACAATACACAATTAAGCTCAAATAGCAATAGAATGATATCTAATATTAGTTCCTCGCGTACAGAAGATCTAGAACATGAAGTCAGAGTCACTGGTAATGGCTTACTCCGACATTTATCCAGTACCGATACCAGCATGTTTGATGTTTCTAACTTTTTATTTAAATCATTGGAACAGACAATTGAAGGTGTGGATTTTTCCGAATGCTTACAATTGCAATCAAAAACCTCGGGGCTACTTAATTCTAAAATTGAAGAACTAACTTCATTGAACCAGCAGTTGATTGCTAAATTTTCTTCATTACAAACAAAATTTAAGGAAACTGATATAAGGTGTTCTAATAGCAAAAAAAATTTGAAAAATGCTTCGCATATGGTAAACAGAATTAAGCTGAAAATTGCCAGAAGATACCCTATAGAATACAACCAAGCAAGGTATATTATAAATAATAATAATTCCAAGGATGATGATGAAATATATAATCCTTAGTTACTAAAGCCACCTTTTGTGGATGCACTTTATAAACATTTACCCTAATAAATAAATAATAGGCAACTATTGGGTTATATACATGTGTAAGAGACGCAAAAAAAAGCTCTTTAAAAGCAAAAAGCAAAAAAAAAAAAAAAATATCTAGGCATTTATCTGTTTATCCAACCCTCCATACTTCTAGGGAAACAATCTGAAATTTAGTTCCCTCTTTACTTAGAATATCGTTCCCAAAAGTTAAGCAAGGATCGGTCACGCCATTCAAAAGAGATTGGTCCACCCATAACCCATAGTGACCATCACCAGCGCCCATTGATAGGAAATTACTGGTACAGTATATACTGAATTCGTTTAAACCAGTGTATGGATACCCTTGAAATTTTATACATTCATGTTGGGTACGTCCTTCTTTATTATCAAACATGAAAATATTATTTGTTTTCTCCAGCTTCCACAAAAAACATTCGCCATTACCATAGTATCTTCTGGAATCAGTTGGATGAAAGTATTCGTTAGAATATCCGCCGAATATACCATTTTTTCTATCTTGAATTATAATGACATAACCAACTCGACTTCCTGTTCTTGCTGGCACATCACTGTTACCTGGCTTTATCCTACTATATAAAGAGGTTAATGATGCGCCATGCTGTTCTAAAGAATATAATAAGGTCCAACTAGAATACAATTGGATCCTTGTAGGCATCAAACTTCTAATTTCATCACACATTTCTGGTGTCAGTAATCTATGTTTTGTTGTGGGGGAGTATCCCAATAATTTAATGGGTGGCAAAGAATTGTCATCCTGATCTATAAAACTAGAATTCTTAGAATCGGAATTAGTCTTTAGTTCCTTGTTTTCTATTTCAATTGGTATTCTCGTCATATTTGCCTGTAATGATGATGGTAATTCTGATTTGGGTGTCTCGTTTTTATTTTTCTTACTGAATATTTTCTCTGTCCAAGACATTGTCCGTGAGCTTCACTATGCCTTAAAGTACGAGTTTTGATTTATTTATGCTGCTTTTTGTAGCTACTTTTAAAAAATAATTTTAAGTGGGTAGTAGCCTTAATTAGATAGTCGGTTTTAAAAGTTGACAATTAAAAAGGAAAAAAAAGGAAAAAAAAAAAAAAAAAAAAAAAAAAAAATAATAATAATAATAATAATGATAATAATAATTATAATGATAATAATAAATCAGATAAGTTGCCTAATTGAGAGTTTGCATAGTTTTTTTTTATGCGGAAATTGTTAAGAAAAGTGTGTAAAGGTTTCGCTTTCAAAATAAAACGCAATGCAACGACTGGACGCGGAAAGTCGGTTCATAAATTGAAAAGAAGACGCGGAAACTGTGAATTTTCTTAAAAAATAAGACGCGTTTTCAATTGTATAGGATTACAGTAATGTATGCATAACAAAACAAAAAAACTCATATTTTGAATTAGAACTGTTCTAAAACCTTAAGTATAACATTTCTTGAAGCAAAACAAATGACTTTATAGTTCACAATGTTTTTAAATAAACTTCACCTCCATTGAATAAATAATAATGAAGACCAAGAAGATCGAGAGAAACAGAAATGAGATAAATACTTTTATTGAAAAAGTTTTAGCCAAACGTATCATTAAACGTGCTGCAAATATAGGAAAAAATGAATTTTTAGATAGGTTTAGTGAGAGAGAATTCTATAATTTATTCAGATTTACTAAGAGACAAATTATAAAATTAACCAAATTATTGAATATTCCAGAAAATATCACCCAACCTAATTATAAATATAAAGTTTCCCCAATAGAAGCACTGTCTATTTTCCTGTGTAGATTTTCGGTGCCAAAAAGGTTATTTGATATAAAAAAATCTGGGATCGGGTTGTCTGAAAGTAGAATTTGCAGAATTGCTCTGTTTACTGCCCAGTATATTGTGGATAATTTTGGTAATTTATTAATAATTGGTAAGAATAGCATACCATCAACCTTTTATGATGATTTACAAACGAATTGCGAACTCGTAGGTATGCCTATTGATAATGTGGTAGCCTATATAGATTGTTCTCATATTGTGTGCTGTAAACCAACAAAAATAAAGGATGATATTTGTTATACTGGATATAAAGATGCAAGGACTTTAAAAATTCAAGTGGTCTTATCATGCAGTGGATTAGTGTTAGATTTGCATGGACCTATAGCAGGTAGTATTAACGATGCAACGCAATTTAGCATGAGTGCGGTTGAAAAAAGATTTAGTAAAACATTTTATTCTAGCAAGGGTGAAGAATTATTTTGTTATGGTGATGGTGCATATTCTTTTGCCAACCATATGGTAACTCCTTTTCCAAAATTTTTAGAGCTTAATAACAATGACCAACAAGACTTAGTTTTAATCAACAAGGTCATGTCTAAACATAGAGTTGCGATCGAAAATTTTTTCAACTTTTATAAAACAACATTTGCATATTTTGATTCTAAAAAGAAGGTTAAACCAATTTTAACTTATATTGGGACGATTATTAGAGCTACAATATTTATGATGAATTTAAAGACGATATTACAGGGCTCACAGGTTTCAAAAAAATTTAAGTGTAAAATGCCCACTTTAGAGGAATATATTAGTTGGAATAATGTAAATTCCATTGAATAGCTAATATTTTAGCAACAACGACTTATAAATTAATTAAATATGGAATTTGTATTCAATTTACAAATATTTCTAAATAAAGTTTTTCTTTTTTTGATCTAGTTTTTTCCTGCTTTGTCATTTGAATTTTGTAATAAATCGATAATTTGTTTCTGGAAGATATCAGAGCTGTTCTTAATTGTTTGTACATTATCTTTCAATTCTTTTATATCATTCTTTACTACTTTCAATTCTTCTATATCATTCTTTACTACTTTCAATTCTTCTATATCATTCTTTACTACTTTAATCTTCTATATCATTCTTTAAATCTTCTATATCATTCTTTACTACTTTTAAATCTTCTATATCATTCTTTAATACTTTTAAATTCTTTTCTAATTTATGTCTACGTTTTCTTTGTTTAATTCTATCTTTCTTACTAGTTTTATTATCAGTATAAGATACCAATAACCTAAAGACTCTATCGTCCTGTGTTTTATCATTAATTTTCAATTCATCAGGCGTTGATTCAGAAAAAGTAATACTTTCAGAACTAGCTGGACTATTGAGAATGTTAGGTTGCATTTTGACTTTCCTAAGAGCTCTTTCCATTAATTTATTTTTATTTTTTTCCCTTTCTTCTTGTTCATTTCTTTCTCTTTCCTCTATTTTATCTAGTTCATCAAGCATATTTTCAATTTGGTGAATGATATATGCTTCAGCTGTGGGACCGTCTTCGGTGCCTTTGCCCGTTTTAGTTTTATTTTCAGAATCTTTACGATCACATTCCTCTTTAAACTGATAAAATTTTGTTTTTAAAGTACGAACCTGTTTGTAATTCAAGCCCGTTTCCTTATTGAATTGTTTCAATAAGTTTTTCCAGGTGGTATCTCTCACCTTTTTTCTAGAACAAAAAGCAGGCTTTGCAACATCCATTAAACTTGTTAAAAAAAATAACCAATCTGAGTGTGTTGCTCTTTTTTTTCCGGGTTTCAAATCCTTAACATTGTTCTTGCTTGAATCTATTTCAATATCTGATGCATTTTCCTCTACTGAATACTCGTTTTGACTTAAATTCTGTGGTTCTTCAAGTATTTCACCACTCTGATGCAAATCACTCATTTGTATGATGAATTATATCACCTGTTAGGTTACGTAAAAAGTTGTATGTTGATACATAACAATGTTAATATAATTAAAGGTAACGTTATTTATGTAAAGTAAGAATTACTCACAAATTCGATTTCGACTGAATTTCTTTGTTGGACGCGATTTAATCGCGTCCAACAGAGAAATTATATCGTTTTTTACGAATGCGGCGATTTTGAAAATGCGTCCATTTAAAAAATCGCTTCTAAATTTCCGCAATGCAAACTCTCAAATGGATTTAAAAATTATAATATTAATTTCGTTTAAATATTTGTGCACAATTTTCTGAACAATTTAACAAGCTATTCTCCTTCATTGTGTTTTCTTTTATTAGCAGCCAAATTTCTATTCAAAACAAAAAATAAATAAATAGATAAATAAAGAAGAATTAAATTAAATTAAATTAAATTAAAATCGAACTTTAAGACTGCTTAAATAAAAATAATAGTTAGATACACTATATCACATAGAGGAGGAGAGGAGGAGGGAAAAAGGAAAAAAAAAAAAAAAAAAAAATTGTGCATTTGTATATAAAGATTAAAAAATAATAATAACCAACAGGTTTTAATCAAAAGTGATCTTCTTAGGTTTCTTTGATAAATCAACATTTTTAAAAAATGCACCATAAGCACTATGTTCCTTCTTTTTGGTATGAGTACCAAATTTCATTAACTCCTCCGGAACTGGTTGATTAGCACCATTCAACACATTAACCAATCCACCAGCCAGATGCTTTTCTAAATCGGTAAATAAGGTATGAGCAGTACCTTTTTGACCAGCTCTGCCTGTTCTGCCAATACGGTGGACATAATCCTCAACTGTTAGTGGGAAAGTTAAATTAATAACAGTCTTAACGTTAGGGATATCTAAACCTCTAGCTGCAACGTCAGTAGCCAATAACAAATTTGATTTCCCCTTTTTAAAATCGTTCAATGCTTGAGTTCTTTGCTGTTGAGATAAATCACCGTGAATAGCAACTACATTATGACCCCTGTATTTCAAGTTTCTTTCAACACGTGAGGCTTCCTTTTTATAAAGAGCAAAAATTAAAACTTTATCGTCCTTGTGAGCGCCGGATTGGTACTTTTTCAATAATTCAAGTAACCTTCTTTCCTTTTCTGGTTGCGCAATAACTTCAACTATTTGAGTAATTCTTTTGTTGGCGCTTAATTCATCTCTATTACCAATAGAAACTTTGACTGGGGAATTCATAAATGTCGAAGCTAATTCTCTGACTTCTTTGGGCCAGGTTGCAGTAAACATTAAAGTTTGGCGACCGTGTGATGGTGTATTGCTAATAATTCTCTTAATATCTTCTTCAAAACCTTTTTCTAGCATTCTATCAGCCTCATCCAGCACTAGGTAATTGACTTGAGACAAATCACAACAACCTTCCTCGATCAAATCTAATAATCTACCTGGTGTAGCAACTACAACCTGCGATTTTTTTAGTTGAGCTCTTTGAGCATCTTTTGGAACACCTCCATAAACACAGCAGCATTGTAACCCAACTTTTTCAGTTAATACAACTAAATTATCATAAGTTTGAGAAGCTAATTCCCTGGTAGGTGAAATAACTAGTACCTTGATCCCATTATTACTACCATTAGAAGAAGAAGAGGGGAAAGTTAATAACCTGTTAATAGCTGGAACACCAAAAGCAAAAGTTTTACCGCTACCTGTCTCAGCAACACCAATAACATCGTTACCATTTAATAAATATGGCCAAGAAATAGCTTGGATAGGTGTTGGTTTCGGAAATTTAGAAATCTCTTTTTGAATATTTTTCTCCAAGGAAATATGATCAAACGACAGCAATGGACGGAAATTCAACTTTAATGGGTCTTCCACATTAGCTTCATTTTCTGTGAAGAAATTATCTATTTCAGATTGTGGAATAGAGGACAACTCAGGACTTTCAACATATTCACCAGTAGAAGAAGTTTTTTTTTGCAAATTATTAGTTTGTTCTTCGACATTCTCTTTTATTGAGTCTTTTTCTCCTTCTTGATTTTTCTTTTCCTTTTTATCTTTCTTTTCTTTTTTGTCTTTCTTGTGTTTTTTGTCCTTCTTGTGTTTTTTATCCTTCTTTTTCTTTGGTTCTAAACTATCGCTGGATTTAAGAACTTCTTCATCATTGTCATGTTTTCTCTTCTTATGGTCCTTTACGTGATCTTTAGCCATTTTGTTTAGTTTATTCGATTCAGATTTATTGTTTGTTTTTTTTTTTTTGTGATATTTGTCAAGTAAGAAATAGGTTACAAGTTTTCTATAAATTAATAACAAGTACTTTTCAAAATTTATAAAATAATAAGTGCTTGGCTTAGGGGGAGGAAGTGAAATAAAAAGAGAAAAAAGTTACAACTTAATATTGTTGAATAAATGTCAAAGGTTTATTCCATTATTATTGATTTTTTTTTCTTTTTTTTTCTAAATATCGTACTAAACAAAAAAAAAAAAAAAAAAAAAAAAAAGAAACGTTAAAACATTTTTTTTAAAATTTTTCGATTTCAGTCTTTTTTTTTTTTTTTTTTTTTTTTTTGAATTTATTGGAAATCAAAATAAAAAAAAAAAAAGATTAGATTTATCAAATAACAAAAGTAAAAACAATGATAAAAATAGAAATACCGTAAATATTATAACGTCAACTAATATACACGCACCTTGAATCAATAATTAAATAAGATCTATATACTTTTAAAATAGGCTTTATAAAATAAAAAAAATCAGCCTCTTTATCCCTCTCTCTTATTGTTTGCTACATTTTTTCTTATAAATATCTTTAACATTCAATAATAAATAAATAAAGGTGCCGAAATTTATAATGTCACTGGCCGTAAGACACAACCCCCAGTCAATATCCATAAGAAACGTTAACTGGCCACAGTCATATCTTCAGTTTCTCCAACATTTTGACCATTTTCTTGTTCAAACTTTTTATCTTCCTGTAACATATCATCATCCTCCTCCAAAGCACGAAATTGTTTTTTGCCCCTGAACTGCCAATACAATAAACAATATAAGGTACAACCAACAATGAAAACAGAAGCGTAATTCATATTATTTGGGTCGACAGGCAGTATCATAGGGAAACAGAAAAAGACTAGTGCAAATATTGTCCAAGCCAACAGTACAACATTAGTAAAATAACCAAATTTACCCAGCCAGAATGGGCCATGGACAATTTGCCTTTTTTTCATTAATAATAAAATAACAGGAATGGAATATGAAAATAGTAAAAACGAAACACAGCCAGTAATCAAAGAATTAAAAGCGGTGGCCGATGCTAAATACAACAACCCCAACAAAGCAACTAAAAAGCATGACATCAAATGGGCATTTAAAGGAACACCTAGACGCGAATTGACCTGACTCCATAGCCTACTGTAGGGGATACCATTATCTCTGGCAAACGACCAACATAATCTTGATTGCCAAGTGTGACAAGCAATCACACAGCCAAAAGAGGTGAACAAAATCAAACACCCCAGGATAATTGCACCTGCTTTGTTGTAGTGCAACGCCTGGTAGAAAATTTCCAAAATTGGAAACCCAGTGTTGCTATTCATAATATCATCTAAATTTTGAATACTAAAAAACATGGAGATAACATAGGGAAAGGAAGTGACAAAACCAATAAGAACAGTACTCATAATACTGATTGGAATGATACGTTCAGGGTTTTCTACCTCAAAGGCCATATGAGTGGCGCAGTCTAAACAACTAAAAGACCAAGCAGGATTCATTAAACCAATAATAAAAGCAATCCCACCGTTAGACCAACCAGTTTCGTTGTAAAAAGTAGCAAACACAAATTTAGGATCTTGATATTTCCCAGAGGCACAGGCTAGTACAGTTATGGTAATAACGATAAAAGAACCAATAGAAATATACAAAGATGATGAAGAAATTAATGGTAGAGACTTACCAAAACAATTAAAAATCATCAAGAAAAAATGCAATATCTCAAAACATACAAAAACATGCCATCTCTTAACTTCAAAATCTCTATGTGTTAAAGCATACATACCAACCAATTCCGTACATACACTTAAGGTAGTTGAGGCACTGGTGAAAACACTACCTGCCCAAGCATAACATCCACACATATAAGCTGCAAATCTTCTGTATTTTGGTGGAGCTAACTTTAAACTCCAATAAAATTGACCACCGGCATGAGGGTAAGCCGATGACAGTTCACTTAGTGAAGCACCAATACATAAAGAAATTAAAGCGATAATAATAATACCATAAATAACCATTAAAGGACCACCAGAACTTATACCTGTTACTAAAGAGGTGGAGATACCGAACCAAGAATTGGTTAATCCAAAGCCTACACCCAAAATAGACCATAAGGAAAATGATTTACGCAAAGTTTCATCACCTTCTGGTAAATTAGACCCGCTATTTTGGATTGAGGATTTGTCCTCATAATCATATTCTTTTTCGTAGGATTTAAATTCGGATTGTTTTCCACTGTTGTTGTTGTTGATTACAGAAGAAGTTTCTAGCTGGTATCCGGTGGCACCGGTAACCGTTGGCTTTTCCATTATTGCAAATATTTTTTTATCTATCCGTTATGTGAAATTAAACTTTACTCTTAGATTATATCTGCTGGCCTTATGCAATTAAAGTTTAATTTTTAAGTCAAAAAAAAAAAGAAAAAAAAAAAAGGTATCGATTATTGAATGCAATAATGAATTGTAGAATGAGGGAGGACGGAGCTTTTTTCTTTTTTTTTTTTTCCATTTTTGATATATATATATATATCTTGCTGTTTCGTTAACTTTCCTTAACGGTTTTGTCAAATAGGAAATCTTTTTTAAACAAAATAAAAAATGAAAAAAATAAAAAAGATTCCATAATTTTTATAATGTACGGAATTTTCTCAGTGCCAAATAATTTAATCTGATTAGACGGAGAAAGGGGATCGGGGAGGAGAGATAAAAAATAAAAATAAAAAACAGTGGTGAAAAACACTTTCACATGCTCAGCATGTGAAATATTATATAAAAATTAACTTTTTGCATACGACAAAAAACAGCTGCATGAAGAAAGAGATACATACATAAAAAGTAGAGTTTTCTAGAACTTTTACAAAATGGAAAAAGGAGTAGAAAATATACACAATTCTTATAATACAAGCATTAGACATTTGTAATTCAATGTTAAAGTCCCAAAATTTTGTTTATTATTCCGTTCAAGTTAGCTCGTAACTTTATGCATTTGCGTTAGTCATCTAAAAACCTCTTAAGAATCTGTGCGATAGCTTAATCTCACAAACAAAATTATATACTTGTCCATACAACACAAAAAGAAAAGAAAAAATAAAAACCATAAATTAAACAAAATACGCTACAAATCAATAAAAAACTATAATTGAACCAAAAAGCTAAATCTACAAAAAACATCATTTACTAAAAAAAAAAATTTAAAAGAAAAAAAATAGAAATTTATATTAAATTAAAAAGTTACAAATGGAAAAAAAATTAAAAAACAAAGAAAAAAATTACGTTATATAATTTCTTCTTTTTCCCTTTTAACATTAATCCTAATTCATAGCCTTAACCAATTTGTTAATAAATTCTTCACGGTTACCGAAAGAACCACCTTGGATAAAGTGCTTGAATTTTCTTGGAACACCCCAGCCACCAGTTGGGTTGGATAACTTGAATGGCCACAAAAAGTTGTTGGCTTGTTTAAAGTGTGGTCCGACAGAAACAATTTCGTGGATCAAATCATCGATAGACAAGATACCGTATTGGCCCAAAGCGGCTTCAACAATGGCATTGTCACTCAAGGCAATTCTTTGCTTGTTGACCTTACCGAAACCTCTCTTGTAAACCAATTGTCTAACGGTAGAGAAAGATGGGTAACCATAAGCAACATATGGTTCAACCAATTTCAACAATTCAACGGTAGCTTTGGTAACTTTAACGAAAACACCAGAGTTAATTTGGTTCAATCTTAACAATTGCAAAACCTTTCTTGGTTTTGGAGCAATCTTGTTAATACCCTTGATTCTAACAACAAAAACCAACTTGTGTTCAGCTGGAACATAGTAAGAACCGGAAGATCTAGCATCACGCTTAGCCTTAACAACAGCACGTTCAGCTTCAGTGTATTGCTTTTGGTAAGCAGCGTTTCTAGCCAAGATAACTTTTCTTTTTTCTTGGTTAGCCTGTGTAAATCATAGTATCACACATTACTTTAAAGTAAAGTGACAATAAATCGAATGTTAGTAATTAAAAATTGGCACAAATACACAAGAATGCAGCACATCGCATAAAACGGACCAATTCAAAAGAAAACACAACAGCAAATTGCAGAAGGAAGCATAGATTTAGTAAGTTTAATTCATAAAAATATTAGTCAGGCGAAAGATGGTGAAAAGTTTGTGACAACATCGCCTTAGCTAGTCGAACAAAAAATAAAATTGGGATATTTCATCACACATATTTTTATGTCGCACACCAATCTAAAAAAAAAAAGTTGCTGATCTATCTTGGTTTTCTTCTAAAAAGGTCTATTTTATAAAATTTGTTGATGTGAGCTCACATTAAAAAGTTTATAATAGTAAAAATAAAACATACAGCCTTACGAGCAACTCTTTCAGCAGCAAGTTGTTCAGCGGTCTTTTGTTGAGCCTTAGATTTTTTCAATTGAGATTCTGGAGCTAAAACTTTTCTGCAATCAAAAATAAAAGTAAATTAAATGTCTTTTTTTTTCTTCATAAATTATACGAAAAAAACTCATTTAATAAAAAGGTATATAATGTTAGAAAAATGTTCGTACAAATACAACTGATAGGGAAATACCCTGTAATCAGCTAAATTATGAATAGGAGTTATATCGAAATGGTTACCATTCATTCGACATACGAGGATCTGCAGAAATATGTAGATTCAAAACATTGGGGTCTCATCCGGTAAAATGGGAAAAAAACAAGATAAAAAATAATACAATCATTTTTATCGCCCAAAGATCTAACATACTTTTGTCTCAAATAATTGAGAAGTCCTCTAAGATAACTGTTTTAAAAACAAAACCAAATAAAAATATTTGGTCAAAAATCAGTATGAGTGAATAAGCAAACTACCTAAAATAAAGCCGCAATCTAGTCAACATGTTAAAGTGACCATTACAATATAACTCACAAGGATGTCTTTTTTTTTTCTTTCCTTCTAAATATCCATAATATCATTTATTTCGCTATCAAAATAAAAATAGCGATTATACTTTCGTAGGGAAGTAACATACTCGGCAGCCATTGTGATAATTAGTTCTTGATGTTTGAGTATTTTATTAGATCAGAATAGCTTAAAAAAATAATGGACTGAAATAATAAAAAATCTCTAAAATTAGGGTGAAGTAAAAAAATAACTGAAAGATAAGTTGAAAAGAAATGAAAGATGAAAGAAAATCATCGAAGCTTTATATAATGTAAAGAGAGAATATTTGACTGTGAAAAAAATTTTTTTTTATTTTTTTTGGCATACATATTGCTTTTATTTTATTTTTTTTTTTTGTGTGTGTGTGTGTGTATGTGTGTAGAAAAACGGAAGGGAAAAAAATAAAAAAAAAAAAAAAAAAAAAAGTGCGAAAAAAACAAAATTAGGGCATTTTTCGTTGTATTATTCTAAAGTGGTCTATGTGTGTTTATGGGAACTTTCTAAGTATTAAAAACCAATTTAGAAACAAAAATGCTTTTTTTTTTTAGTTTTTCTAATCTTTTTTTGATAAAAATCAGTATAATGTACGGGTGTTGTCTCAAATACACTTTTTCATCCAGCTACGAAAATTAACAAATTTTATATTAGTAAAAAGAATATCCCCAACAGAAGAAAAAAAAACATGCACGGTAAAAGGCACTTATATAATTTCATTTGATTCTACTCAACAAATAAATTGCTCCAACGCATGCGGCATAAGAATCTATGCACTCAAGATGAATACAGTAAAAAGAAAATATTTCATATTATTAGAGTCAGTCCCGAAAGATGGTATAACAAAAACGACATCACTGCTTATTGCTAGTCGACAAAAAATGCTGTAAAACAATATCATCACCCTCTATAATAATGAAATAGTACTTGTTTACTGATAAAAAGAAAATAAAAGAGAAAACGATAACTATATAAATATTAGAGTATGTGAACTCACATCTTTCTGCTGTATTTCCATAATTATCATCTATATTATGAATTTTAGTGCTAATATAGATCGTTTTTTTATTCCGTTCTTCTACTACTATGCACCTATAAATGTTCTGACAAGTCTTGCCCTGGATGCATGGTATGTGAAAGAGCTAGAATATACTGGTTGAGTGTTTTAAAATAAGTATATAAATGGAAAGAAAAAAATTCGGGGTCTAAAATGTTAAAGTAAAGAGATGAAAAAGGAGTTTTTGGAAATAAAAATAAATGGAATCAAGATATAAAGGCAAGAAGAATAAGAGTTATAAATTATAATTAAATAAAAAAAAAAAAAAAAAAAAAAAAAAAAATATTTCAAAATTATACTAGTTATTTTTCACACTAGAAAGTTTAGGGCTTTTTTTTTTTTTTTTTTTTTTTTTTTTTTCTTAGGGACAAAAAATTAAACATATGTGTGTGTAATATATATATATATATACCGTTGCAGGATTACATTGTTTTCATCTATATCCTCTAACTAACAAAAAAAAGTGGGTAAATGACACATGTCAAAAAAGAAAAACAGCCATATCTTGTTACAATACAAAAATAAAAATTAAAAAAAAAAAAAAATTTTTTTTTAATCATCCGGATTAAGAAAGGCTGTAAGTTTATTTCCTTTTTTCCGGTCTCTCTGGCTTATCAAGACAACTGATATAAAATTTCATGAAGTGTTTTTTGATTTAAAATATTTTAGATTTTTGGTTTTTCCGGACATATGTATCTCGTTACTTGGTATCGCATGAATATTTTTACACCTAAATAAATTTTAAAAAAAATAAATATCCTTATATCGAAACTTACTTAGGCTTAAAAATAGATAGAACACGTACATTAATTTCCATGTCTATAACCACAACTACTAAACAACCTTTTGGTGATTATTTATCCAATAATGGAAAAGATTATAACCATGCAACCGATAACCAATATAAAATCTTGAGAACGAAGGCAGACGAAGCTTTCAAAAGAAAACAACAACTTTCGATAGAGTCACAAAGTGCTTACAAAAGTAATGATAAAAAGAGGGCACATGAATTAAGTGAAGAGGCTAAGAAATATCTAAAAACAGCTGAAAACTATAATATGCAAGCGGCAGAGTATGCTTTGATAGAAAACAATACAGATAGCGCTAGTGATGAAATTGACCTTCATGGGTTGTACGTTAAAGAAGCACAATGGATCATGCAAAGAAGAATTGCTAATGGTGTGGGAAATAACGAACAAGTTTTAAAGGCTATTGTTGGGAAAGGGAAACATAGTGCTAATGGTATTGCAAGGTTGAAGCCAGTCATTGAAGAGTTATGTGAGACAGTTCACTTGAATAATTATGTTGATCCGAATAATAGTGGTGTTTTAATTATTGATTTAAGGAATGTAGCGAATAGAATTCCTTCCAGTTGGGCTACAATGGATTATTCTACATTTTTACATCATGATGGAGCATCCGATGGAGTTGTCAAACCACAAAATGGCACTGCTTATAATCACGATGATCCAAAGCCACAGTACCAACAACCACAATACCAACAACTACAATACCAACAACCCCAGTACCAACAACAACAACCCCAATACCAACAACAACAACCCCAATATCAACAACAACCTCAACAACAACAACCTCAACAACAACAAAGTGATAATAGCCTGGGAAGCTTGCTTCTTAAAGTTTTTTGTATTTGTTTGCAAAAGAATCTGTGATTTTTTTGCAAATAAATGATATCACCTATTTCTTCCCTTTTCCATGCAGCTATATATTATTCGGTTTAATTAGTTTATCTCATTGACACATGAAGCTTCTCATTATTATTTAATGCTAATTGTTATATACATATATATATATATATATATTATTGAATCCCAAATTGGATGTGACGTCACATTTATTCCAGTTTATTATCAGATAAACAAATCAGTATACTTTGAGTTGTCAAATTCCTCATAGTATTTTAAGTCACTTTTTTTCGAGAAATAGTCTTTATTCCACCAATATATTTTGCTTAAGAGTTTTGATTTCTCCCACCATTTCAACGTTAAGTGTGATTCCATATAGCTATGTTGTTCAAAAACGTTTTTGCCCATTTTATTCATGAAAAATAAATATAATTTTGTTAAAAAAACTAGAAACGATAAAGCAATAATAATCAAAAGTGGGGTGACTATGTAATTTTTTAGTAAATATGAGTATTCGTTATCATTGTAAAAATCCCAATTCATCTTCTTAACTGTAAAATGAGAAATCACAAAATTAAAAACATTGTCAATTATGTTATTGTTACGTTCAATTTTATTTAGATTAACTCTTGAATCCGGCACATCCAATTTTTGTTGCAAATCCTGTATAATACTATATTGTTCTTGTAATTTATCGGTTAATTCTTCTATAAATTTTTTATTAACATAGGAACAATCTGCGTCGGTGGTAAGTGGTATATCATCACTATTTTTACCAGGTGATGAATTAGATAATTTTTTATAAAATTCAAATTCTCTTTGTATATAAAAATATTTTGTTTTATACTCTTCTAAATCATTGATTTTACTTTGCAATTGTTTTATCGTAGTATCTTTAATGAATAACTGTTGTTGTAATGATTCTTTTGTGGTCTCAACATTTTGATAAGAGGGCATAGCAAATACACCATCAGTACTATTATGTCTTTTTTTTCTTCTTCTTATTTTTTTTTCTTCTGATATGGACGATGGAGATATCCTATTTTTTATTGTTTGTTTACCATCAGATTCAATGTTATTTTCTTTATTTGGTATGCTTAGAGGTCTCAAACCATTGTTGTTTTTACCATTTAAAATATTTGTGCTTAGTTCTGTTAAATCGACACTCATCCTTTTAATTTTTACAGAAAATGGACTCCTTAGTATGGGGCTCACGCTACTACTACTATTATTATTATTATTATTATTTAGAGCGGTAGGATTATTAATAACATTTATAGCAGGATTATACTTATTTGAACCAATATTATTAATATCGTCGTTGTTGGTCAGTACAGTCTCAAACGAATCGCCAGTAATATCATGATACAAACTAAAGAAATCATCCTTATATATTTTTAAATGCTCTTCTTTACCCACTACAAACTTTTTAAACAATGCGAAAACTTTATCATCTATGATGCGTCTATTATCATCATGTAGTTTATTCATTTCTTCTAATAAAGGTATTATATCTTTAGCATATATAAAGTCCTCATTTTCTTTATTTTTGTTGTTGGCAGGCCACACTTTATCTAAAAGGTCAGTACCATTATTTAAAGTGGTACTACTACTGTTGCATAATGATTCATTTATAGCTGGTTGCGGAATAATATGTATTTTATTCAAGGGCTCAACTGCCAGTGCTGGTTTCATTGTTAATGTTCTGCTATTCGATTTTTTAGTTCTTAAAAGGTGATAAATTTAACAAACTTTATGTGTTGTTTTTAATAGTGCTAAAATATTATTCGTGTTAAAAACGTGTGTGATTAATAGTAATAAATATCTACATTTAACCGCCAATGTCATTATATTTTTTTTATTTTTTATAATGAAAAAATAAATAAATTTCTGGTAATGGTATTTTACTGGTGATAGTAATATAAAAATAAATTATGTTTTGTTGTTGTATATAAGCATGATTCCTTTCTTTTTTTTTTTGTTTTTGTTTGTAGGATTAATAATATATTACTATTCGGATTATTATTAATTTTTACCAATACCGATCAAACATCATTGGAAATATTTTTTTTCTTTTTTTGTCGCCAATTTCAGTTCATACTCAGGGTAAGCTACCTATCATCTTAACCGCCGATCCGTAATTAATCCGACATTTTATAGCATGTCCGCCAAGAAACCACTCTTCGCTTCATCTACTTATATTACACGACCTTTTAATCATATCTATCCATGACATCGGTTTCTTAATCCATCTAATATTGTTTCTTCGCCTATTAAGGTCTCTAGTTTCATTATCCCGCAAAAAAACTAAACGGTAATTTTTTTTTTTATTAGAGATTAGAGTGGCAAATAAATATTTCGTTTATAATGATATGATACTTTATAGGATTATTTGTTCAAGGTGATGCTGACGAGAATATATTTTTTTTTTTTTTTTTTTTTTTTTTTTTTTTTTTCCTGTCAAGGGGAAAGAAAACAAAGACAGCATAAATTTTTTAACAATTTATAACTTCTATCTAATAAGAAACACAGTATCTTCTCTTTATTTAAGAAACAAAGATCAAAAAAAAAAAAAAAAAATAAAAAAAAAGGAAAAATCAAACATTGAAACTTAATAAGTGTCGTTGGTTTAATTTATTTTTTTTTTTTTTAAATCTATTGTTGGCTATTATATATTAATAACGTTGATTTATTTAAAAAAAAAAGGAATAGCATCAAGAAAGATTGGAGGGAGAGGAGACACCTACACAATCATATATCCATATCAGAAGATACGATTAGAAAGAGACAAATTAGTTAAATAAACTGTAAATATTGAAGGAATGGGTGGTAACGCTATTTTTACTACTACTACTACTACTACTACTAATAATAATAATAAGAATAAAAACAAAAATAATACGATCGAGGCCAATACTACTATTCCTTCCCCCAAGGCTTTTGAAAAAATTTCTAGTAACAGTACAACTTCTTTTACACCTCACTTACAGCCACATCTTAACAATGTTACTAATAGTAGCAAAAACACTACCGATGCTAATGCTGGTATGTGGAACAATGAATTGAACCTTAATTTCGGTACTACTGGTGGGAACACAACAAACACAACCACTCCCGGGACCAAATATCTAAAGGATTCTATCGATAAAAAAAATATAAGCAGCACTTCCAACAATAATATTGAAGATGAAGATGTAATTGAAGATATAATAAACCCTAATTTTGAAGCTGTAGAAGTAATGAATGACGATAGTAATATTGATAGACCCTGTTCTCCATTAACCTTAATAAATCAGCGTTTTGATGAACAAACTAGGAGTAATAATTTAGAGTTCATGAACGCCATAGCTTCCAATAAAATTTCTGGGAGTACCACTCACAATAATAACGGTAATAATGATACTGCAAATTTGAATAGTAATAATCATAATATCAATGTTGGTACCTCTCTACAGAAATTTGATAATAAAGTTGCATCTCCACTACGTAATTCACCAAGGTTAAGACATGCTACGTTGGGGTTATACAATTATAAACAGAACCAAAATCATCAGCAACAGCAGAAGCAGCTGCAAGGCGATAATTTTGCTAGCTCTTCACCCTCTACTGCCCAGCAAAAGGCGTTACTGTTACAGCAACAGGTGCAACAAATAAACCCACATTTCCATGCTTTAAATTCCGCCATCGGAAACGCCACTTCTAGGAACAATAACAACACTACAGGATTTATTACGTCAGAAAATGCAATTACAGCCACGACAAACACAGCTAATACAAAATACCCTCAACAATCACCTTTGTTAAGTCAAAATCTTTTACCATATAATGCTAATTTAAGACAGCAGCTATTTAAAAACAAGGCCAAGACAGGAGGATATAGTAACAATGCCGGTGGTAATATAACAGCCAATAAGAAACAAAAGAAGAGAAATAAAGATGGCTCGCCAACAGATGACTCTCAACTGCAACAGCAACATAAATCGAGGCCAGCATTTGTCAATAAATTGTGGAGCATGGTTAACGATCCAAAAACGGACTATTTAATATCATGGAGCGAAGATGGGAAGTCGTTTTTTGTTCATAACCAAGAAAAGTTTGTTCACGAAGTATTGCCCAAATATTTTAAACATTGTAAAATTGCGTCATTTGTTAGACAATTGAATATGTATGGGTGGCATAAGGTACAAGATGTTCGTAGCGGTGCGATGGAAGATAGTAGTGATGATAAATTACAATTTTCAAACACAAATTTTATTAGAGGCAGGGAAGATTTATTGGACTTAATTATCAGACAGAAAACAAATAATAACCATAGTTCAACAAATAGTATCAATGATATTGATAACGAGATTGCTATTAACAATTTATCTGCCAATGCTGGTGTTTTGACTAAAGCTTATAACTATAATATTAACTCTGGGATTGTCAATGGTACTAGTAATGCCACTCGACATAATTCCAACTACATGCCTTTAATAACGACACAGCCGCAACTAGATGCGACTTTGTTAGTAACCGAATTAGAAACGATTAAATTTAATCAACTTGCGATTGCTGAAGATTTAAAAAGACTTTCTAAAGATCATGAGTTGTTATGGAAGGAAAATATTGCAGCTATGAAAAGGCACGAACAGCAAGAACGCGCTTTGGAAAAAATGCTAAAATTAATGGCTTCTTATTTTGGTCCTGGTATTACTAAGTTTATTAAAGATGATGTAGGGAATACCGATAATGGTGCTGCTAGCAATAATTATGTTAATACTAATAATGTCAATAGTGGCAATGATGTTGGTAATGATCATACTCATAATAATAATAATAATAATGGTAATAATAATGGTAATAATATTAATAGTAATGATAATGATAATGGTAATAATATTAATAGTAATGATAATGATAATGATGATAATAATAATAATAATAATAATAATAATAATAATAATAATGATAATAATAATAATAATAATAATAATAATAATAATAATGATAATAATAATAATAATAATATTAATAACATCAATAATATCAATAATAATGGTAATAATAATAACAACAACAATAACAACAAGAGGAGGAATAGTCATATTGATGATGGTGGAGATCTTTTCTATAATACTATGGATAATTTTAATTCTAATATTAATAATAATGAAAATATGACTATTAATGATGGTTCCAATATTAACAATATTCATGACAACACCAAGAATTTTGGGGCTACCCAAAACTTTTATAACAACATGACCGGTAGTTATGGCAATTCACCGGTGATTACTTCGCCTAATTCAGAGGACGTCAGTATCAATAACAATAACGGCACTGGTAGATATACGAATTATGGAAATATTGGTAATAATCTTACAGCACAAAGAATGCTATTATTAAAAAATAAAACGTCACCATCCAGTAATAGTAGTATCAGCGAATTAGGCCAACCTACCGTAAGCACGAATACCATGGGCAGAAACCTCAGCGAGAACAATATAGACACTGTTGAATCTTCAAACAGATTAGAAGAAATTCCAGATTCTGACTTTATTAAGAATATTAATGAAAACATTGAGAAACAAAATAACAGCATCAATGATTTGAATGAGTTGATATCAAAGTTACAACAGGAGTCACCAATGCCGGGATCGGTATCTACTGTAGCGACGCCAATCCAATCAAATATTATGATGGCCACCAGTACCAATAAGGGTTCAAAGACTAACAATTCTATTGTTGATGTTAATGGTTTACCAGTTGAAAATGGACAAGAAGACTTTGATTTGCACGATTACCTAGCCCCAACACCAGAATTTATTACACATAACTCTGGTAACACAAATATAGAACATGTTAATGATGACTTTGGTAACAAGTACGGCGGCGATATTAAGAACGGGAATAATTACAATGATGGCACTGGTGATCAACGACTTACCCGCATTACAAATGAGACCAATGCCAATAATAAAAGAGAATTAGATGATACGGATACTGCAATAATTGAAGAAATTGAGAATCCCGCAACTTATTTAAAAAAACTAAAGAAATGATGTTTATCGATGAAAAGACATATATATATTTTTTTTTTTTTAACGATTGTAGTATGTGTATATTATTTTAGGTTATATGTATATAATATAAACGAGCAAGTGGTGCGCAAGATTACAAAGAATGCCGAATTGGAGATAAAAAAAGAAATTTGCACCTGACTTTTCGTTGTTTTTTACTTTTCCAGCAAAATTTGCACCCCTTTTAAGCCATTACGTAAAAAATAGCTGATACTCCCAACTTTCTTGTGTGTAACTCACACTTTATTTTTCATTTTTTCATTTTTTCATTCTTTTTTCACAAACAAATTACAATGTTTTTAACTTAACTATCTTTAATCGCAGCCTCATACCTTATCATCGAAATAAACAAAAAGAATGAATGTAACAATTGCCGAAAGAAAGGTGGGTGTAGGTAAAAGTTTCAGTATTGTAATATTTTAATACCAGTGTAGTTTATATTCAGTTTGTTACAATAAACTTTTAAATTTGAATTTGAATTTGAATTTGAATCCGTCAATCAAACTATCGCTAATCCAAGGATCGATTCTTTCATAGGGACTGGAAGAGGTTGAAGTAATTACCATTTATCCACTACCATTATTTGTTATATTTTTTTAATAAATTAATTTTTCAACTTGGGTTGAACTTATATTTTTTCCTTAAAACCAAAAAAAAAGAAAGAAAAAAATATAAAAATAAAAATAAAAATAAAAAGAAAAGAAAAGAAAAGAAAAGAAAATTAAGCAAAATTATAGTGTTCTAATTATTAATAACAATATAAGCACAAAATCGCATAATAAAAAAACTAAAATAAACAATAAAAGAGGTGTAAATTTCATTTATAACATCTTTACTGTTGAAATTCTTTATTTTAGTTTTTGTAAGGAAATCATTTCTAAAAGTAAAAAAAGAAAAAAAGAAAATTGTGGGTACAATAAACTAGAAAGCTGGACCCGTTAAAATTGCCATAACTTAATTAGCTAAAGGGAAACATTTCGATCACGAACAGCACCAAAAATTTGAATTCTAATAAAAAAAAAAAAAAAGAAAAAAAAAAGCAAAAAAAAAAAAAAAATAAAAAAATTCTTCTGGAAAATAGTTTCGAATAGAAATATTTTATTAAATTATTCAAAGCCATTAATCTGTAAAAACCTCCTTTCATAAAGTTGCCATATCTGTACACTCCAATAAATCACATTATTATAGCTTTTATTCTCTTTCACCTCATCATTCATCACCACCCACCCTTCATTTAGCCACAAGGACAGCCTACTTATTGAATTACTAGTTTTAATTTAATTTTTTTTTTTTCCAAGTTTAAATGGAATTGTTATTAACAAGTAGATCAAAAGGCGGCACAATTAATTTAACAAAAACCGTACCCAAAAAACGAATAACTGTTATGGAAAGGAATATATACTATAACAATAATAACAATAATACTCCCAACATTAATGCTAACAATAACAACAATAACAATAACAACAACAACAACAATAGCAGCGATAGAGATGGGAAATTACTTCCTAATCAAGGGATTTCAGATCCGCAAGGTCAAAAAAATCTCCAGCTTAATAACCAGTTTAGTTACCTTTCTTTCCTTGAAAACACAACTGATTTTAATAGCGATTTAAGCAATGATGCGAGCCAAATAAATAATAATTCGTTAAACAATGTAAATGATATTCATAATAATAACCCTCATTTTTCATGGAATAATAATTCTACCCCATCCTTATCGACAGTATTTCATAGTAACACACCGGTAGCTTCGCTGGAACAATTATTGTCTGAACGCAACTCCATTTCTGCTCTGACAGCGGGCTCAGGTGGCTCGGCTGTATCTACACCAACAGGTCATACAATGCGAATGAGTAATGTCGATAGTACCGGTTCTAACAAAATTGAAGATATTAACAATAGAGATCTATCCTCTATTTCCAACACGCCTATTCTTCCATTTTCGGTATCACCATCTGTTTCTGTCAACAACAATAACAGTGTGAGTAACACAACCACTAATTCTACTCCTAACTCGTCCTCGATTGCTACTGAAATTGCTTCTCCGTCACCACAACAGGAAAAATCTCACAATAATCAGTTGTCTGATATGGCCATTGAGAGCATCAGGAGACAGAAAAATCAGAATAGTCAAATTCATTTGGATCCAATCCCAGATTTTAAGGATAGGAAAGACATTAAGCCTTGGTTACAAAAAATATTTTATCCTTTGGGTATTGAAATTGTAATTGAAAGAAGCGATTCAGGAAAAGTTATATTTAAATGTAAAGCATCTAAAAGGAAGGATATCGAAGAGCATAAAAAGTTGCATAATATTTCTGATTATATTAACGGTGACACAAACACTAATAAAGCTGGTTTTGACTGTGAAAGCGAGCCTGTGTGCAACGGTGGCAGCACCCGTAATGCCCATCAAAAAAAAAAGAAAAGAGTAGTTAGTCCATATAATGTATGTCCATTTAGAATTAGAACCTCTTTTAGTGTGCGAAGAAAAAAATGGAGTATTGTTGTAGTAAATAACTCACATTCACACCCACTAAAATTTAATTCTGATAGTGATGATTATAAAAAATTCAAGTTATATTTAAAGGAGAGTGAAGATTGGGAGGCGGTGAAAAAATTTGATGAATTGGAATATAGATCCAAGTTCAATTTACCTATCCAATTGAACACAATTCCATGTGAATGTGGGTTAACTGAAGAAGTGTCAAGTTTTGATATAGTTTTGCCTGCTACCTTGGCAAACAGTATGAAAACATTTAGTTCGTTACGTAAAGTTCATAATAGTAATAATAATGACAGTAATATTCATGCAAATATCAACGGGCATATAAGTAATATCAATGCAATACAAAATGCAGATGAACAAAAGAGTGATAAATCTGTTAATAAGAAGAAACAAAGGAAGCAACAAAGGAAGAAAACTAGGATTAACAAGAAACAATTGACTAAACAGTTATTGAGTAAAAATGATAATTGTAACAATGTTAACGTTGCTAACAACACAATTGATGATTATTATAATTCTTATAGCTCAAATAACGAAATTGATTTTACAGAATTATTTCTTAAAAGCCATTTCCGTACACACTCTAAACTACTAAATAATGCTGACACTGATACTACTACCATCACCAATACTAATAGTAGCATTAATAAGAATACGGATATTAATACAATATTAGCTGAAAATGGAATACCTCATCTTAAACAGCAGGTTAGTTCATATCCACATACTGTTGATCATCTTTCCTTTGGTGAAGCGTATGATAATAACAGCAACACTGAACATTTGAAAGAACTTGTAGATAGCCAGAATAGTAATAGTATTAATAATTCTATTATTAACAATAATGATAATAACAATATCAGTAACGATAATAACGATAGCAATAACAGTAACAATAATCATAATGTAGGTGATGTTTTAATTAATGGGTTAAATGAAATGAAGATTTTGGATGATGATAAACTGTTAACATTTGAATCGACCAATATTCAGAGCAACTCTATGATAGATACGAAACAAACAAATATTTCCGAATTTTTCAGCACTAAGCTTAGCACATCTAATAACCCAGATAACATAGGAATAAATACCAATCATAACATTGATGCTCTTGATCGAAATCAACAGCTGCACGAACAAGAGTATAATATAAACAATGAAGTATTAAATGCGAGCCATTCTATGCTGCAGGCTTTTTCAACTTCCGTTTTACCTGCTGCCCCTGCATCAGTAAGTAATGATAATAACATTAATACCAACACTAAAAACACCACTAGGGATAATAATGAAAACGATTCAATTTTACAAGATAAAAATGAAAACTATTTACATTTAGGGTTTTTGTAGACTAATTATTTCATTTTTTTTCTTTTTTTTTTTTTTTTTTTTTTTTTTTTCTTTTTTTTTTCTAAATAAATTTCGGTATTTCTATTTTTTTTTGTTTATATTGATAAAATTAATATTATTATAACATCATTAATTGATGAAATATTTTTTATAAAAAATGTTCTTGAATGAGTTTGGGAGGGGGAAAAGGTTTTTTTTATGTTTCCATAATGGAACAGTGTAGTACTTTTATTTCATTTTCCTTTCCCCATATCTCTCTTATAGGTACATCAGGTTATTAATTTTTAATAGCTTACAACTATTATATATGTAGAAATTAATATTAATATTACAAAAAAAGAAAGTCAGTATGAATCTAGAGAGATCATTAAAAAACAACAACCAAACAAACAAGCTAATAATTAGGAATTAACCGAACGTGGTTCTTTTTGTCTTTTGATCACTAGTAAAGATATGTGCACAACTTAAACAAACATAAAATAAAACCATAGAAGTGTCCTTTCTTCTTTGTTGACTTTGGAAAAAAACATCCTCTCTTGCGTGACATTTGGGGCATTCTTTATCACTTCTCGGTAGCGTAGGATCACTACCAATATCTTGAACAACACCAGCAGTTTCACCAATATTTGTTTTCAATTCATGCCTATAAACTAAGGGAGAACCAGCTTCTTCTACATATGAACAGGATCTACATTCAAATAATAACCTTTTATTATCTTTATCTTCACGTGGATAAAGCATATTATTACATTCACGACAAAATCTAAAACTAGTCATTTTTGATAAGAGAAGGACAAAAAAAAAAAAAGGGGTTTGGTGGTAGTTTATAGGCTATATTCCTTTTGCTTGATGTTGAAATTTTATTATCATTGGAACAGAAAGAATTACGAGTAAAGATAAAGATAGAAAAAAAAAAAAAAAAAAAATATCTTCATGTATTCACTTTTTTTTTTCTTCAAAACTTCGAGTAAATTTTATTTATTTTTTTTTTTATTTAATTCCGGGTTAGATATCAATAGATATCGCTATAATCAAAAAATAATCATTATAATAAGTTCTAATTGACAAAAGCATATTTACATTTTATTAACAACGTTTTATAATACATAAATAGACCATTATATATTATCATCATCTTTTGATATGTATATATATATACAAGTGCGAGTTTGGTAGGTGGGATAATATTTATATATATTAAAAGAAAGAATAGGCATGGAAACGAAAGAAAAAACAAAAAAAAAAAAAAACAATTGTACTTTCAAAACCATACTGTTCAAACTCATTCTAAAGTGACTTTAGCACCAAAGCCTTCCAAAGTCTTTTTGACCTTTTCAGCATCTTCTTTGGAAACGTTTTCCTTTAGGATCTTTGGTGCAGCCTCAACAAACTTCTTGGCTTCGACTAACGATAAGCCTAATAGGGTCTTTACTTCCTTAATAACCTTAGCTTTTGTTTTGGCATCAAAACTTTCAAGTTTCACTGAGAAGATGGTTTTTTCTTCCTTTGGAGCTTCTTCTTCAGCAGCAGCTTGAGGAGTGGCAGCATTTGCACTTGGAACAGCAGCACCTGCGGTTGGGAAGGAAATATCAGGAATGTTTAACTTGGATTTCAATTCTTGGATTAAAGAAGAAGTTTCTAGCAAAGTTAAGCTGGAAATATCATTTACTATTTTAGAGATCTTTGGATCGACTGGGACAGGATCAGAATTGGAGACTGTTTGATTGAATCGCTTGAAAGAAGTGATTGAAACGGAGTGAGTGGTAACAGATTTAGCTAATAATGGCAATTTAGAAGTAATTTGACGTTGGGCTAGCATTTTTAATTTTATTAGTTAGTACTTATGATGTTTTCGTAGAGTTGCTAGATAGAAGATAACTAAACGGCAATAGGGATGTTAATTGTTCAAGACTAAAAAAACATAATGTTATAGAAACAACAGATGTTAAACTGCTACAGAATGAAAAAAAAAAAAAAAAAAACCTTTAAAAAATCAAAGAAAGAAAAAAAAAAAATTTTTTTTTAATTCTTCTGTTTTTTCTTGTACGGGGATTTGACTGGACATGTAATTTTCTTTGTATTAACAACAATAATAAAAGATCCAAATATGTTCGTGTCAAGTGATATCAATATGGATTATCCAACACCCACACACCCACAAATTAATTTTACTACAAAGTATTTTTTTTTTTTTTTTTTTTATTTATAGCAAAAAATATATATATAAACAATGATAATAAGAAAATAATACCGCATGGCTTTGAACCACATCTCAAAAGTCCCTGAAATATTGGTCGAATGGATCATCACCCTGTATGCCGTAATCTAAATGTTGTTCCTCTGGATATTGATCAAATAAAGAAGTATCACCGATCCCAGCGGTAATAGGAGGTTCGTAAGGCGTTTCTATATCTTTAGCCAACAACTTTTCCCAAATAACTTCACTAAACCAGGGGTGTTCTTTAATATCTTGAGAACCACTTTGTAAATTACCTAATCTTCTAGTTAAATCAGCTGTTATCAAGTTACTTAGTAAATTGACCACTTCTGGATGGAAAAATGGTGGATAAACCACTTTACCGCTTAAAATCTTTTCATATGTTTTTATTGGAGTGGTATCATAAAACGGAGTATACCCAGCTAACATTTCAAAAATTAATATACCCAACGACCACCAATCAACACTTTTGTTGTATGGTTTTGTGGCAATTACTTCAGGAGCAATATAATCGGGAGTTCCACACAATGTCCAAGTGACTGTGTCAACCTCTTTAGCAAAACCAAAATCGGTGATTTTGATGTGCCCATTTTTGTCCAACAAGATGTTCTCGGGTTTCAAATCCCTATATATAATATTATGTGAATGTAAATATTCTAGAGCTAGTATCACTTCTGCTGCATAGAATTTTGCAACAGGATTAGGAAACCTATGCGATTTCCGTAATAAGGAAAACAGTTCTCCGCCTTCGATATAGTCCATAACTAAAAATAAGTTTTTGGCATCTTGAAAGGTGCCCCACATTCTAATTATAAACGGATGCTGTACTAGTTTTAACATTCTTCTTTCGTCATTAGTATGTTCAATTTGTTTCATCCTTACAATTTGTTGCTTTTTTAAAACTTTTATGGCATAGTATCTTCCATTATGTACACTTCTTACCAAATGGACCCTACCAAATGATCCTGTGCCCAAGGTTCTCATTATTTGAAAATCCTGTAAATTATATTTTCCCTTTGAAAGAGTAGATCTTTGAGGTAATAGTGAAGATAAAAGAGTAGTGGTATTGGTATTATTATTATTATTGTCATCTTTGTAGCTACCTGAATTATCAGGAGTAATTAACTGTTGTTGTGCCAACACATCCATGATTAATTTTTTTTTTGTCTTTCTTGAGTATATTCTAACACTTTAAGGAGATGTGTGTTTGCTACACAAGTTTATATAATTATTATTTGTTTTCAGTTGTTATAACTATGGCTGTAATTTTTATTTATTTGTTGGTATGTAAAAGTTAGGGAAATACAAACAAAGAGAAAAAAAAAAAAAAGTCGTTAAAGGGGTGGCCAGCGAGAGTGAGAGAGCAAACGACAAATTAAAAAATTAGGAAAAAAAAAGTTAGACAAAAAAATTAGAAAAGAAAAAAATAAAAGAAAAAAATAAAAAAAAAAAAATAAAAAAAAAATTAAAAAAAACTAGAAAAACTCTACGACCAAATTTCTTTCCTCATATTTCTCCTATCTTTTTGGCTCATTTCGTGAAAAAAAAAAATTGTCAGCTTTAAAGTTTCCCATTCTTCTCATTTTAAACTCAACTCCAGCTTTGCTCATCATGTATATAAAATTAAACTTTAATTCAACTAATTGCTCCTACATAAATTAATATTAAACCTCAACTATCTTTGCTTCTTTTTATTTATTTATTTATTCACTTTTTCTTTTTTTTTTTTGCAATTAACATTTATCTATATAATTATGTATATAAGCCACTATATGCTTTTCATTAAAACTGTCTAAGCACATCCAAAAAAAATATTGAAAACTTTAAAACCAAAAAGAAAAGAAAAGAACAAATAAAAATAAAAATAAAAATAAAAATAAGGATGCTATATTTCTTGTATGTACTATCGCTATTAATTCTATTAAGAAAACTTGACTATATTTTTATTTTTCTTCCTTCCCTTTCCCTTTTAACCATAATTTATAACCAAATATCACCACCAGCATTGTTATTATTGGCTATCGGAACATTAGCATTGCCATAGTTAGCTGGTGTGTTATTAGTATTGTTTGCTAAAATTTGTTGTTGCTCCTTACTAATATTACCACCATCAACAGCAATGTTATCGCTAGTCAAACCTTTAATTTCTTCCGGAGTTGGATGATATTTGATAGTATTATCACAATAATGGAAATGGTTCGAAAACTTGGCCAAAGTAACCTCACGTACTTTTTTGGAAAATGATTCATCCTTCTTTTGCTTAACAGCAACTTCACCTTGCTGCTGTTGCTGTTGCTCCAACATGGTTTTAGTGTATCTTAGTAAAGTCCAATCAAATAGGTGATCATTGTGATATTCTAATTTAACAGCTAAATCTTTAAATAATCTTTCTAAATAGATATAATCTGGTCTATCATCAAAGGTTAAATTTCTGCAGTATTGCATATATTGTACAAATTCCACTGGTAAACCGGTACACAAAGCATCCATAGTAATTTCCATTTTCTTCTGCATGATACGATCATATTTTTGTCTCTTAGTATCAGCTTTTAATCCTTGCCATGGCAAAGATCCCTTAGCAAAATAAATTAACACATAGCCTAAACTTTCTAGATCATCTCTTCTGCTTTGTTCAATACCCAAATGCGTGTTTAAAGAAGCATATCTAGCTGTACCGGTTAAATTTTTGTTTTCCCTATATGGAATATGGTTATGTGTATTAAAATCTCTGTACTTTTTACTTAAACCAAAATCAATAATATGTACAGTGGAAGCCCTTCTACCATTACCCAATAAGAAATTATCAGGTTTAATATCTCTATGAATAAAGGATCTACCATGAATATATTGGACACGACTAATCATCTGAATAGCTAACATAATTACGGTTTTAAGACTAAATTGTCGATAGCAATAGTTAAATAAATCTTCCAATGAAGGGCCTAGTAAATCGATAACCATGGCGTTGTAATCTCCTTCTCTTCCATACCATCTCATAAAGGGAATGCCAACACCGCCACTTAAATATTTATAAACTCTACTTTCATACTCTAATTGTGGATGTTTAGAATCGATGCTTTCAAGCTTGATAGCAACTTCTTCACCACTGATCAGATTGGTACCATGGTAGATATCACCAAAAGAACCGCTACCAATTTTTTTACCTAATCTAAACTTCTTACCTACTCTCAAATCCATGTTGATTAATCTATTTGTATATTAATGTTTCCTTTCCTTGGCTTTTTAATGTGTTTTTTTTTTTTATTTTTTTTTATTTCTAGCAATCTCAATTTTTAATTTTTGTACTTTGTTTAATACTTTGAAGGTCCACAACCAAGGGGATTTTCTTTTTCTTTTTCTTTTTCTTTTTTTTTTTTTTTTTTTTCTTTTCTATTTTATTTTTAAAAGTATAATTAAAAAAGCAGGGTCAGAAATAAAAGGAACAAGAAGGATCAAAAAGGAGAGATTGTACAAAAAGAAGAAATAGAAAAAAGTTAAAAAGTTAATTAATTAACGAGTTGAGTAATTAAAAGGAATGAAATCTTGTTTGACATTTCTTTTCTTTTCTTTCCTCGCTCAAAAACAACAACAGTAAAAAAAAAAAAAAAATTTAAAACACAAACAAAAAAAAAAAAAAAAGTAAAAATAAAATCAAATAATTTTTTTTCTGTTTTTTTTTTTACTTTTTGTGAGCAGTTCCGGGTAACACCCCACGCAGCCAGAAATTTTAAAATAATTTTAACACAACCGAAAAGAGAAAAATAAAGCAAGAAAAACAATAAAAAAAAAAAAAAAAAAAGGGGCAAGAAAGGGGAAAAAGTAACTGCCTGATACCTCTTTACTCTCATATACAACCACTCCCCCCCCCACCCCCTTCCTCCTCCTCTCGTCTATGTTCTTAAAATCTCAGAATGTTATTTAATGCCCTTTAATTTCAGACATTCCCACTTCCTTTTCCATTTCACTTCAATATTCACAAATAACTTATCAGAAAATATATACATAAATATATTTACCTTCGAATAACTAACCATTATGACTAACTCAACCACCATTACGCCCCCATTGATTATGGGCCACAGAGGTTTTAAAGAAAATGAAACCCCTGAAAACTCCCTGTTAGCCTTTAAAAAAGCATATCAAACCGGTTCTGTTGACATTATAGAAACAGACGTCCAATTGACTTCAGATGGTGAAGTCATTATATGTCATGATGGCACTACTGGTAGGATGTATTCCAAGGATTTAATTATTTCACAAACCTCACTTGAGGACATCACAAGCGATACCGTGCATATCAGAGAACACCCAACTTTAAAGATCTTAACTTTAAAACAATTATTGCAATGGATGATCTCTTTGGATGATAGTAACAGTTCAAAGTTGAAATTACTATTAGACATCAAATTTACCCTTGATAAAATAGTTTTAATCAAGATTTACAGAACTATGATGGATTTGAAACCTAACAGGGAATATTGGACGAGTCGTATTATGTTTGGTATTTGGAACCTTGATTGGTTTGAATTTGGTTATAAGAGTAATATTTTCAATCAATTCGATGTAGTTAATATCACATTGAATATGTCAACTCCAATACAAATAATTAATTATGTTCAACAGGAAAGAAACAATAACCCGCATTCTTCTTGTAAGTTGTTTGGTGTTAGCATTCATTTTGCATCCACTTGGACTGACGTTTTCCAAAAACAATTGCTGCCACTGTTATTAGCCAACAATATTAAATTGATTTTGTGGACTGTTAACGAATTAAAATACATCGATTATTATGTTCCAAAGTCGGTTATCTATGCTATTTGTACCGACAAACCTTTAACCTTTCACAACATACTGTTGAAAAAGGAGGCAATTAATCTGACCGAAATAAAACCATGGCGTTATTTTGATTTTAAATTAAACTTTATTTATTGGATTTATTGGTTCTTAACCAATTACATTTTCACTGACTTTGGTACTAAGACTTTGATTTCATTCAGAGGTAATAATGTATCTATATTATCTCTTTTCATTGCTTTTTGTAAAGCTGTTCACTTTCTATAAATATATATGTATATATGTATATTATGACGTTAAAAGTTACAAGACCTAATAACATTTTCTAATTATACCGAAGTGTCCGACATTTAGCTTACAATAAAAATAAAATAATGTAAAATAAATTTTTTTTATAAAAAAAAAATAAAAATAAAAAAAAAAAAATAAAAAATTCTATTGTTATTTTTGAACTTTAAAACTTTTTTAATTGCGTCCTTATTATTTCTTATTTTCTAAATAATAATCATATGATTTGTCTCTTAATATAAAAATATATTTTAAAGGTAAAGCAAAAAAAAGAATATATATATTTATATATATATATATATATATATATATAATGACATTAAGTGATACTGTAGCTAATCAAGTAATTGCATCCGTAAAGGAAAGTTCACCACTTCCACTACCGCAAAAACCAACAGACGATAATACCAACAAAAAAGTTGCCCCAGGCTGGCATAATCTGAATTTAATAGTAAAACAAAATCAACAACAGGAAAAACCACAGGGTGAAGAACATGATACTGATACTAATAACTGGAAACAACAACTATTCAACCCAAATACTACCATTTTAGATAATCCTATTGAAAATGGATTAGAATATAGAGTTTGCAATAAATGTGGGAAACCCATAAGCTTGAACGTGATTGCTCAACATATAGAAAATAATTGCGGTCCTATACCTATCAACCTCCCTGCCTCAACTGGTACTACTGATACTGCCACCTCAAATGACAAAACTTCCACGGAAAAAGTCAAAGATCACAACACCACCGGTAAAAGACAACGCTTGAAAACAGAACACGAATCAACTAAATCTTCAGCAACAGATCCTCCAACATCTCCACCTAAAAAGAAAAGAACTAAAAATAAAGCCATTGTAACGGATGGGATAATAGATTTGGACAAACAATGCGGTGCAGAATTGCCTAACAATATGGGGCAGTGTGGTAGATCATTAACTTGTAAAACACATTCTATGGGTGCCAAAAGAGGTGTGATTGGAAGATCTAAGCCCTTTGACATATTACTAGCTCAATATCAAAAGGACAACAAGTTAAAAATTACTGTTGGTGCCGCTACCAAGGCACAATTAGAACAAGAGGAAAATGGTATTGTTGTATCGACAACCGATAATGGCAATAGCAACTCGAACGCTGATAATGAGGATGCTACAGCTAACCTATTAAAGAATAAATCCACAAGAAAGTATACTAAAACTAAAAATGCTGACGCCACTACTGCTGTTAAGAAGGGTAATCCCGGTAGAAAACCTAAAGATCCATCTATAAAAAGGAAAACAGCCGAGGAAAAACAACTATTAAAAAAACAAAAACAACAGTTGAAAAAACAGCAACACTTATTGAAACAACAGGAAAAAAAAAGAGTAAAACAACAGCAGAAATTATTGCAAAAGCAGCAGCAACAACTATTAAAACAACAACAGCAAAAACAACAACAACTACAGCAACAGAAGCATATTTTAACAACAGATGAAGAAACTAATATGGTTTTAAATGGTATTTCGAGATCTTTACCGTTGCCTTTGGAAAATTATGTTTTAACTTCTACCAGAATACGTACCAAAAACTTTAGAATGCGTCAAATGTTTGGTTCTGCGTTTAATATCAAGCCAGGTTATTCAAAACCAGGATTTGGCCAAATAAATGGAAGAGTCGGTCTTTTGGATATAGATAAAACTTTTGATTATACCTTCCGTATTAAAACACCTCAATTGCTGAATATTCCATCGTCTATGAATAACACTAGCCCAAACATAACAAACAATAATAACACATCTGGTAATACTAATATTAATGGTGTTAATGCCAATGGTGCCAATAACAACAACAATAGTAATATTTCTACTCTACCAATGACTGTCGTTAATAGTAATAATATTAACAACACAAACATGAATATGGCCAATTTGTCTCCTCAACAAATTCAGATATTACAACAAAAAAAAATAAAAAATGCACAACTTGGTCAGCAGCAACCTCAAAACGTACCAACTACATCAAAAAATAATGGTGCGTCGCCACTATCTCAACAAGCAAAAGTCGAAAGCTTTATAAATTATAATAATACTAATACCAATACTCTTACTACTACTACTACTACTACTACTACTACTAATAATAATAATACTAAGGGAAATGCAGATAAACTTAATAACACTGTGGCAACCACTGATTCCAATGTTCCCAATGTGTCTGTTAATAGCAATAGCAACAAGAATAATTCTTTAACTTCAGTCGATTCTTCTCTTAAAATGGGTACTGCAATCAATAGTCCACCATTAAATAACATGGCTGCCCCTACTGCTCCTATTACTGATAATAATACAAACAATCATAATAATAGCAATAATGTGGGAACTCCAGTAAATATCGGTATAAAAAGTCCATTCACACATACACCAAAATAATCTCTAAAGTTTGATGAAGAAAAAAAAAAAAAAAAAAAAGAAAAAAAAAGAAAGAAAAGAGAAAAACGATATTATATATACTTTCTTTTTCTGATCTGAATTATAGACTTTACATAATATTATTAAAAAAAAAAAAAAAAAGAAAATAAAAAAAATTGCTTTGCTGCTGTCGTCTGCTTCTTTAAAAGTTTCCTTATATATCAATCAGGAATAGCATAAATAGTTTTAAACTACAAAATTAATCCTCTATATGACCTCTAAAATAAACTAAGCCACCAAACAATATCCAATAAGCAGACCAAACAATATGCCTCAAGAAAAATAAATTGAAAACAGACATGAACCCATAAATAAAATATTTATTAACACCTTCACAAATAGCTTGAACGACAATAAAAACAATGAAATTTATTAATGCAAATAGATAAAAACCAAACGTGGTCATATCTCTTTTAGGTTCATATATAAACTTTTCAATGTTTCTTTCGAAAGATTCAGTCATGGAATCCCTACTAAATAATTTTTTCACCCGAATTGGCCCATTTTTCTGGAACTTTGCTTTGTACTCACCATCACCCATTGATAAACATTCATCTATAGCTTCCGTCCATGCTAGAGTGTCATTTGGATCTTTCAACCATCCAGTTGTTCCAGGTTCAATGGATTCTAATGGACCTCCGTTATTGCATGCTAAAACTGGAGTTCCATATTTCATAGCCTCCAATGGGACAATACCGAAATGTTCATTGGATGGAGTATACAATAATAATTTGGCATTCTCTAATAAAATATTTTTCAAAGAGGTCGAAATGGAGGTTAAAAAGATAATTTTATAAGGTTTCATAGTTAATTCTGAAAGAGTGGTTTTATCCATATCATCATAATGGACTGTGACGTAGCTTAATTTCAAATTAGTCGCTATTTCTTGTAATTCTTTTAAATATGCAACGTTTTCATCAACTCTATTGTCATACCCACCGCAGATGTAAAGTTTTAAATTGTCGGAATTTTTAACTGCAGCATAGGCTTTAATAGCCAACTCGATGTCTTTTTTGCGTTCATATCTATTAATACTCAACAAAAAAGCACCTCCTTCAACGCTAATACCTTTCTTTAAATATTCATTATAAAAATCTAGGTCTTTCTTGTCATAGGAATCTTTAACCAACGAAACACAAGGGTAAATCACGTCAACATCAATAGAATCTTTCTTTAAGAATCTAAAGGTTTTATAAAAAATGGACTTGGTGAAATTGGAGTTAACCACTATACAGTCGGCACTTCCTGTAGTAAACTGTTCAATTAAATCGAAAGGCAACCTATATATTTTTTTTAAAAAACTTTCCCTTCTTGCCAATAATTGATCAGGAAAATGACAATAAAATAAAGTCTTTGAAAATATTTCCAAAAATGGTATACACGTACTTAATTGATCAACAATAAATAAATCATATTTATTCACAGATTTGCTGGTGATTAAAGATAACGTTAAGTATAATTGTCTTAGAGTTGCACAAAATATACTAAAACGACCATAAATTTGGTTTGGTAAATGATCACCTAGAACAATGACTTTTAATGTACCGTCAGAAATTTCTTCAAAACAGTGTGTCCTATCACAGTGACTTGTGTAGATAGTTACATCGTGTCCTTTATTTTGTAGCCCAATTGCTGCATCAACAACTAACCTTTCAGCACCTCCAATACCTAAATCTGGATGAATAAATGCTATCTTAAATCCCTTTTGAGGTGGCATTTGAGTAGTTTTTATTTTACCTGTTTAAACTGGATTAAATAGTATATTATACTTTGTTCAAAGATAAAAGTTGTATTTGTCTCAAATTCCTTTTTTTCTTTAAAGGCTTTAAATGTTGTAGGGAGAAGTGAAAAAAAAAAAAAAAAAAAAAAAATAGTTATGCGTAAAATACATTCTTAATATCTATGGGAGCAAAATGAAAATTAATAATTTTTTTATATTATATTATGCATTTTTCAAGAACATGTTAAAGTTAAAAAAAAAATTGGAAATCCATGCAATTTTGCTGATAGGTTGTTCTAGAAGAACATTTATCATTGCTTTTTAAACTTTAGTGAATATATTATTATTATATATTTGCGATAATTGCAAAATGGGAAAAAGGACTGTCATATACCTTAAGTAAAATAAATAAAGCGATTTATACAAAACATGTAGCACTAATAATTAAATATTACTACTATACATAAGGGAGACACACACACATATATATATATATATTTATGCAACATTCTCTTGTTTTTGCTCTTTAGTATCATCATTTCTGTCTTTCTTTTTTCTATAGAATCTCACGTTATCCGGTGCGAACCCACCACTACCAAACAAAGCCCATTCCGGTGTCTTGGCTATATAATCCACATTTGTAAAAGGCACATCTGATCTTAACAATTCAAAAAATTTATCAAAATCAATATGAGTATACCATTCCCCATCGATATAAAACTTCCGGCTCGCAATCAGAATACAATTGGAATGTGCATGTTCAGCAGCCACACCATATTCCAACCCACGCCTATTTAGTTCTTCAGTCAATGATTCAACAAATTTAACACATTCTTCATAATATGGAATATTTTGCATAGTTAACGGATTACCGTTGCCATCAGATGAACCACAAAAAGTGGCACCCTTAACTTCAATAAAACATGGCAAACCTTTCTCCACAATATCAGCATATGAACTAACATCTGCCATATTAAAGCCTTTAACCAAAGTTAGTCTTAAAACAGTTCTTTGGTGAGATTGCGTGGTCCTTATGATATCCAAACATTCCATCATTCTTTCCCAAAAATCCTTGTACAACGGTCTGTCTACCTTCTTCAATTCAGATTTGGTTGGTGCATCAACAGATAGATATAATTGTGTAACTTTTCTCATGGCTTTTAGTTGAGATGGATGTTGAGCATTACAAACAAGGAAACTTGAAATATCTTTTTCGTGTAATAGTTCAACAAATTTGTTAATGTGTGGATACATAATAGGCTCACCAACTAAAGATAAGGCACAGTGACGCACTTGAAAAGCTTTTTGAAACCTATCGGCTCTTACTCCTGGAACACCTCTCATTTGTTTGATTTTAGAATAATGGCCTTTTAAACCTTCTTCCAAAATATACTCTGGCTCGTCAATTTCCCACCTCCAATTTTTGGAGACTGGATTAGTTCCGTGTCTCCAACAAAAAACACATTTTGAGGAACACGCTAAGGAAGGAGTTAGTTCCATACATCTACTTGATACAATATTGAACAAGGAGTGTTTGTAACACGAACCTCTACCTCTTAGATCATTCTTGGTCCATCTACAAATTTTTACACCCGAATGGGAACCAATGACTGTGTAGCCCTGTTTTGTCAAATTTTTATATGTAGGACTGTTTTCAGATACCATCTTTTTGGTCGTAGTATCAAGCTCTTCCGATTTGCCGATATCTTCCAAATCCACTACTGGCTCACTTGTTTCTTGTTCATCTTCATCATATTCGTAGAGTATGGGTTCGTTATCTTTTAATGTTTCACCCAACAAGTCAGCCCATTCTTCAACTGCGCCCCATTTATCCCGTTTCATACAAATTTGGCCCATCGGAAAAATTCTACGTCCACCAATGGTAGATAGTAATTGATCCAATTGTTTAGCCTGATAGCAAAATTTTTCAGGCCAAGATTCGGAGTCACCAAGACCTAGCACCGAGAACCCAACTAATTTTTGCAAAGGATATTTATCAATTCTGAAATCATTAGAGATTTCATCCAAAGTTTCTAAAGAATAATCCAATGGAGAATCTGTATCATAAGAAGGAACAACCATGATGTAAATGGAGTTTTTCGGAACATTTACAAAATAGTCTTCCAAATCATTAACTTCATCCAAATGGACAATAATAGGCTCTTTTTTCAAATCGTTTGGATATAAAAATCCTAATCTTTCTTTGACTGTATTTGCTGCTCTTTCACCAGCACCTTGTAAAGTGCTATATAATATGTAAATCTGGGAATCTAATAAATTATTGGAAACGGTTAAACCAGATTTTGGTATGTTTTTTTTAGCGGATACTTTCACGTTTTTTAAAGAAGCAGGTGATTTTTTAGTAGTATTTTTTTTTGAAGATACTTTTTTAAATGCATTGGTAAAGTCAATTTCTTCAACACTGTTGCTATTATTAGCAACATTGGATGATGTGGTCTTTTTTTCATCTCCTTGTGAGCCAACAGTTTTAGATTTACCATAATTCCCACCGCCACCACTACAAGCACACTTTTTACCATTAGATTTGTTGTTTTTCGAACAACACGAGGCACCACCCTTACCACCGCAGCATGTTTTCTTTTTGGTGATGGGTTTTTCTTCTTTAGACACTAGAGGTGGATTTGAATTTTTCTTTGATTGATATTTTTCATATTCATAAACATTGAATCCGACGATAACAGCCAATGCAATAGTGACTCTCCCGCCATGAATAAGATATAAACTTATGGATAAAATATAAAGTAAATATTCCAGAATCAGTTTGAGCATCTTTTTATTATTCCAATTTTTTTTTTTTTCTTTTTTCTTCTTTCTTTTTTAATAATAATGCTGATTTTCAGGTGCAAAATAAACAAGCTATTAATTATCTGGAATGATTTCAATAACTGAATAAAATTATTTAACTACTATTAAAAATTGAAAGAAAGGGTTATTTTTTTGTCGTTAAAAATAAAAAAAAAATTTAAAAAAAAAAAAGAAACGACTACTATTATTTTTATATATGTATAAAAAAAAAATTATGGAATGTGCCGATATCAATATTTGCCTATTGTTGGCAGCAGAAAAGTTTACATTTTAATAAGATATCCTAAAATGTCAGAGATTTAGTAAATTATAAAAGCATGTATGCATGCTTTAAATACTAAATTTCAAGTGGTAAAACTAAAATCGATTCATTATTATTCTCATATGAACTTGATTGAAAAAATGCAAAAGCTTTTGTGAATTCCTCTAAAGGTATTTCATTTTGTTCTACTTCTCGCCAAATTTTAGAAGCACTTTCTGAATACTGATCACAAACTTCTTGTTCAATTTTATCTGCTAAATGGGTTTTATTAATCCACAAACAAAATAAATACTCTTCATTAATTTGCTCCATTATTTCATCATTCCTCATCTCTTGATTTTTTATTTTTGATTTAAAATAACTTAAATATTTGAGAAAATCCTCAGAAGTTAATAGCTTCTGGATTGTAACAACATGTGGGTCGTTCCTCTTTAGTAAAATTTCGTAATATTTGTTCACTTTTTTAATTGCTTGCTTTAATAACTTAATCTGTGACTTATAATAGACAGTAGCACAGTATTTTCTATAAGGGTTGAGTTTGTAATCTTCTTCTTCATTAGAAATTGGAGTTTGTTCGTGCTTAGATGCGGTTATTTTTTTCAATTTCATTTTTAAAGCAGTTCTTAGTAAATAACATCCCTCTAACATTGTAATAAGAACATTTGGCGGTCTTTCAGACGAAATACTACCGAAAACCCGAATCATATTTTTCAAGTATGAAATAGGTAAATCGTGATTGATTAAAAATAATGAACCTTCTTTCACCAAAATTTGGACTCTAGTATCATTATCCATGCCATTTTGTCTACTGTTAGTATCATTACCACGAACATCAAATGCATATGTAGTGTAGTCCTCTAGTACTGGTAATTGTACACCAAAATTTAACAACCGGTGCAATTCTTCGGTTGAAAGGGGAACATGCAAACGCAATGCTACAGTATCATTAATGTTATTTTCAAGAACAAACCCATATCCATTCAATAGTTCCTCATTACTTTTGGGACCATAATTATTGAAAATTTCACATCCTTCAATATGTTTACAGAAAACTCGCAACCCAAAACCATTGGCAGTTATTGGATGCGTAGCAGTAGCTGGTTTGACAGGAAACCACTCAACCTTGGCATTATAATCATGATTTAATAAATCTATAACTGGTAAAAACATTATATTTGATTTATTTCCAGTAATGTTGTTGTCAGTATTCTTGTTTATAACGTATTCAGGGAATGCTCTTGAGGTGGCAATCAAATGAGCCCACAAAAAAGCTTCAAACGAGGTCCACGTAATGATAGAATTAGAAGAAGAAGAAAATGATGATGATGAAGGATTTAATTTAAAAGTATATTTCAGATATATATCCTCCATTGAACTAGTTTCTATATCATATTCGATATTTTCATTTGAATTAAAGCTTCTATTGTACCAGCTAATAACATTTTTCCACTCATTATAAACATTTGTTATATTAGATTTCCAAGATTGTCTTAGATTGGTTGAAAATAGCAAAGATAGTTCCAAAGGATTCCATATTAATGGACAATTAAGATTTAATGGCAGTGCATCAATATATGGAATAAATTGTTCCTCTCCTTCGTCGGAACATTTTATTAAATTGGTTCCAAATTTTAGTTTAGCGATATAAAATTTAAGTAACGAATTGTCGTTAATATTACTATTTTTTTCAGTTAAAAAAGATTTCAAACATCTGGAATGAAAGTATTTTACAGCTTTATCTGCTGTCAAAATCATTTCATAAGGTATAGTAATTTCACACAAAATTTCGTCTTCATCTTTATTTTCTGCTTCTTCTCCATCACCTTTGTATATACATGTAATTCCTTTTATATCATCATACAGGAACTTGACATTTGATGGAATGTGGCAATTATGTTTATCCTGGGCCCATGCTAACAGATTTTGCAATTGGTCATTCATGCTTTATAGGATTCTTGTTATACTATTAAAAAAAAAAAAAAAGGAAATCTTTTATTTTCTTCTTTCCTGTTTTATACAAATTGGGTTCCTTTTTATTCCCACTTAAAACAGTGTTAGCTTAATAGTAATAACAGATTAATTGGGCTCAAAATTAAAAAAATTAAAAAAAAAAAAAATTAAAAAAAAAAAAAAAAAAAAAGTTCGTTTGTGGTGATATAAACGTTTATTATATTGATAAACTTTCTAGTATTTTATTGTCCATCATATTTTAACTTTCCAATATCAAATAAACACAACAACAACGATCATAATAACCATAGCACATTATATGCTGTACAGGGACTTCTTAAAGACTTTACTATCCTATAAAACTAATGAACAGGAATAAAAGTCTCCTAAAAAGATAATAAATTATAACATACTTGAAAAAATTAGAAAACTGAAAATGGTAGAACAAGGTAAAAAATTGGTAGACAAAAGAAGGGTATCTTCTCTTCAACAAAAAAATCAATTACTAAATATGAAATTGGGAACACCATATTTTAATAATAATGCCACATCATTATCATTTTCCAAAAAAAACCCAAGGACTACAAAATTATTTTCTCCTTCAACACCAATTACCACAAAAAATGCAAATGGTCTGTTACTTTCCAATATTAATAATAATAGTAATAACGTTCATAAGAACAAAAATATTATCATATCACCTAGTAAAATACCCTCACCTAAAAAACTGACAAATAAGTACTATTCACCACCAAAAAAGCTACTTTCGACGAAAACCACAAGTAATGGAGGTACTAGGGGTACTACACAACAACATCTGAGATATCAGCAGCCACATACTTCGATCCAATTAAATACTTATTTAAGGTCACCCACTGATATTAAAAAAGTTATGAACAGTCCCAATAATATTACTAAAAGTTCTACTTTGAACAATGTTCCAAGTAACAAAGTGCTAAGCATTCAAGATTTTGAAATAGGAAAAAAATTAGGCAAGGGGAAATTTGGGAAAGTTTATTGTGCCAAACATATTAAATCTGGGTTTATTGTAGCATTAAAAGTTATGGATAAGCGTGAATTATTAAATTATAATGTCACAAAACAATTTAGAAGAGAGGTGGAGATTCAATCTCAATTAAAACACGAAAACATTACCCAATTATACGGTTATTTTTATGATCAGAAAAGAGTATATTTGATTTTAGAATATTGTAGTGGTGGTGAGCTATACAAGTTATTGAAAAGATCTGGCACATTAAACGACATTATGGCTTCTTATTTCATAAACCAAATGATTTTGGCTTTAACATATATGCATGATAAAAAGATCATGCACAGAGATATTAAGCCGGAAAACATTTTAATTAATATAGATAATAAACTTAAATTAACCGACTTTGGTTGGAGCGTTTTGTATAAAGATGATACTAAGCGGAGAACACTTTGCGGGACAGTGGATTATTTATCACCAGAATTAATTAAAAGTCGTGAATATGATGAAAAGGCTGATATATGGGCCCTAGGTATACTAACTTTTGAATTATTATGTGGCGTACCACCATTTGAAGAGGAAACGAAAGAAATGACATATAAAAGGATTGTCAAGTGCGATTTAAGATTTCCGCCTAATATTAGTTCTGATGCCATGGATTTTATCAGCAAGATATTAATATACGACCCTAATGAAAGGATGTCTTTAAGAACTGCATCAAAGCATCCATGGATTACTAAAAATACACCCTTTTGGTAAATAATAATAATAATAATAATAATAATAATAATTTGCATCTATGCTTACTACTTACATGCTGGTATATATACATACATATATACAAGTTGCCTATGATATACTCATATTTTTTTTTATAATTTTAGGAATTGCCTTTGCCCAAGATTTAGTAGACTTGTCGGTAATCATAAACACCCTACCGCCTTGCCTCATTCTTGCTGTTCTCCCACATCTATGAACTAAATCAATTGCACTGTTGGGGACATCATAAAGAATGACATTACGTACTCCTTTAAAATTCATACCTCTCGCCATTAAATCCGTACAGACTAATATACTTATTTTGTCTGTTATAACAGGTCTTTTTTTGGCATTAAGTTGTTTTGGTATTTCTATATTGGAATTAGGTATTTTGACAAGTTCATTTCCGCCAACTTTAAGAGCTTCTTCAGATTCTGGCTTAAACCCATGTTCACGCGATTTTACCTTTAAGCGATCCACAGATGATTCTAATATACCTCCAGTAACAATAACAGAGGGCGATAAGAAAGGTTGTATTTTTTTAAACCTCTCTTCAACGGTGTCTTGGCCAGTTAACCCGACAATTTTGTAATCTAAGCTGGATAGTGTGTCCACAAGGTACTTCACAGAATCTTTATCATTAACAAAAACAATACATCTTTTTTCAGTGACATTAGGTTCTGAACCATCTTTGGAAATAGCATATAAAATCTGCTGAAGTACTTTAATTTTGTTCCCCTTGAATGGATTCAATGTAGCATCAACAACATGAAACTTTAGTTTTGAGGGCAATTTATGTAGTTTGGGCGTTGTAATGATTGTATTGTTTCCGATAAACATAGAACTTAATGTTTTTTGAAACTCTGTTGGGATGGTGGCACTGCAAAATATCAAGTTGCGTAAATTGGGGAATTTTTTCAATGTTTTAATTGTGGTTTCTTTAAAGGATTTATCCATCAAAGTATCAGCCTCATCAATAACTGCAAATTCTACCTTGTTTAATAAATGTTCTGGTCTATTAATTTTTTGAATACTGTATAAAGTATCATTAATTTTAGACGGGATTGTGACCAAAATATCAATACGTGTTTTAATATTCTCGATCAATTGATTGTAAGATACTGTGGCATCCCATTTGGAAACATTTAAACCTAAATCTGAGGATAGAGTAGTTAATGTCTGGTAAACTTGGTTGACCAATTCATGAGTAGGTAATAAAATCACACTTCTAATGGCTGATTTATTTTTCTCGTTTTCTAACATGTTTGCCCTCAAGTAGTTCAACAATGGGATTAAATAGGCCATAGTTTTACCAGAGCCGGTTTCAGCAGCAATAGTGAAAACGTTTAATTGGTTTAAATTATCGATTTTCTTCATAATCTGAAAGATTGCTTCTACTTGTATTGGCGAAGGGTTTATTTCACTATGTGGTAGATCTACTATAGAATCTTTTTGAATCATTTCGATAATAGAATTTCTAATTTCGGGTAGAATTTTTAGTTCCCTAAAGGATGTAATTTTATCTAAAACCTTTGGTTTATTAGAGGAATCACATAGTCTACCATACTTGCCATAATGAAAAGAAGAGGGCTCTTTATTCTCTATATTTTTCTTTTTGTTGATTTTTTTTGCACTTATAGATTGTTTTAATTCTTTAGCTGATGGCAAAACAGTTTTCTTGCCTCTTGTTTGAATATACCTTGCAAATTGAATTATACGTGGGGTTCGCTGATGTAGCATTTGTGAAAAAGTTTAAAAAGATTTGATAAAAAATTCAATTATATTTCAGTTGAATGAAAATACGTATTTATATATTTTTTTTTGTAATGTGGGAGATACTTGAATATATATATATATGTGTGTGTATTGCTTATAACCAAATGGTTAATTTTAGTAATATTGAAAGAATACCGAAATATAAAAGAAAAGGAAAATGAAAATAACAGTGAAAAATACAACCTGTACATCCTGCGCACTGCGGAATCAAGATGGTTATAATCCTTCAACATAAAGATTAATTTTTAGATTTTTAATTTTATACGATACGAAAATTAACGTTGATTGAATAATATTTTATACTAATTTTTCAACTTGTTAGAAAAAAAGAAAATTTTTTTTTTTTTTTTGTTTTTTTATTATTCTTGTCTTCTTTCTTCATTTGTTGTCTTTTACAACTTTTATTATTATTATTATTATTACTACTGTTTAAAAAAAAAAAAAAAAAAGAATAAACAGACAACCAATTATGGCTACATTGGATAAACTCTTGTCTAAATTAGACATCGAAGAGAGTGATGAACTTTACTCTCAAATTGAAGAAGCCGCTTTCAAAACATTACCAAAAAATATAAAAATTTATTTAGTTGCATTAATCAAAAAGGATATGTATGTTAAAGCTTATGAGTGTTTACAAAAATATAAAGATTACATTTTGAGTAACGTTGAAAATTCCCATTTTTATTTGGAACAATTATATATTTATTATAAATTAAACAAAAGAAAAGAATTTGAAGACGTTTTATCCTTTATAGATGGAGAAGGTTCCAAGAGGGTAAGTGATTTTGAAAAAAAGGGTATTTTGCACTTGAGAGCGCAATTTTACTATAAATGTGGTGAATCTGATAAAGCTTTTCAAATTTACACCCAGTTAATTGCCCTATCTTTATCCCAGACTTCTACTAGCGCTAGTTTAGACGATCCCTTGGAATTAGCCGTTAACCAAGCATGTACTTCTAATAATGCCACTTTTACAACTATTACAAACATGGAATTACCTTATTCCTATGATTTATTTTTGAATAAAGCTATTCTTGCTACTAAAACTGGTCACTTTGATTTAGCCGAAAATTTTTTATACAAAGCCAAAGATTTAGCTCAAGAAAAGGACGAATTATCCATGGTGGAGTTGCAATTGGCTTACATTAAAAAGGATGATAATAAAGCTAAAAAACAAATTTTAAATAAACTTTTAAGTAAACATGAAAACGGTCTAATTCACGTTTTAGCTAAAAATAACTTGAAAAGTTTGGAATCACCATTTTCTACGGTTTTAAGTAATCTACCATTGGTTTTACGTGACATGGAAATGTCTTCAATAAATGAATTACGTAGCAAATTTAAATTTTCGCCGCAAGAAAATAATATCATATGGAATAATGTTTTATTACTAAAATTGTTTTCAAATTCTTCCATTGGATGTTCAAATATGTCGAATAGTTCTTCTTTACAATATGCTTTAACTAAATATAAGGCTATAGTAAATGATATTGTCATGGAACCTTATAAAACTCAAGCCAAAAAATTTTACCATTATCTAATTAAGAATATTGGCAACTTTAAAGCTGAAAATTATTCCAATAATTTGGCTTTATTGCTATTGGCTGTTCAATTGCAGATAAAAGCTAAAAATTTAGACAATGCTATAAGGTTATGTGAATTATTCTTTAACAAGTATGCACAAGAGTTTAAGATTTATTCTTTTGTTCTATCCTTAGTATTATTACAGTTGTACAAGCAGGAAAACAGAAAAGAGTCACTTACCAGATTGTTAACAAGTTTACTTGAAATATTTGAGACGGATTGCAACATATCAGGTGCTGAAGATTTCTGGGAATTTATCCACTACAAATTAGTAGAACTTGGTGATATAAAAAATGCTAATAGAATTAAATTGCCACATTTTGATGACACTAGTGATGCTTCAAGTAACAAGGTTAAGTTGAATTTAGATACAATTGATATTTCTCATTTAATTAGTCGTGGTATCACTCCATTCATGAAGGGGAAAACAAAAACTAACAGTAATAAAATCGTTAAACCGCGGTTAAAGAAGAAAAGGAAACAAAAGAAGATTAGTTATATGCTTAAAAAATCTAAAAGATTACCAAAGAATTACGATCCAAATGTTAAGCCTGATCCCGAGAGATGGTTGCCGTTAAGAGATAGATCCAGTTATAAACCAAGTAAAAAGGAGAAAAAGTTAGGTATCAAGAGGACTCAAGGTGGTATCAACGAAAAGAAATTAGAAAAACAATTGGACATTACAAAGAAAAAGAAAGTAAACGTTAAAAAGGGTGTTAGCGGTAAGAAAAAAAAAGGTAATCGCAGGTGATTTTTGAAAAATATATATATATATGTATATATAATTATTATAATTATTTAACTAAGATAATATACAGTAATGAAACAAAACTATTAAGATTATGTAAATAGAGTATCTTCATCTCTCAAATATTCACCAATATCTGCCTGTCTAAAGGCCACAATTCCTGTTGGTTGTAAATCTCTGGATGCATTTGTGCTTTTGGCACTAACGCCAAACCCCAATGGAATATCGTGCATATTATAAACAATAACACCAACATGTTCAGGTATATCATCACTCATTTTACCAACATGAGCCTTTAATACGTGGTTGCCGTATAGGAATGGCATTTCCCCGTTTTGTTTAACCCATATTTTATATTTGGCATGTTCGCTTAAGATTTGTAAAGCTGTAATATGTAATCTAAATTTTCCAGTTTTGGTGAATTTCCCGAAACATATCCCTAGAGACATCAATTGTTGACGTGTAACGGATGTAGCATAGTTGGCTACTAATTCTGGAACATAATAAACCCTATCTTTTTGTAAACGGAAAACGTATTTATCATTAACTAAATATTGAATATTACGGCCAATATAACCTGCTAGCTTTTCAAAAACAACTTTAGTTTCTTCTTCTGTTAATTGTCTCATTTGTGTTTTTTTTTTTTTTTTTTTTTTTTTTTACAACTGTGATATTATTTAGAGTGGGTAGAATGCTTTAAAACTTTATTTTTTATAAAATGTCTTGATCAGTTTTTTTCTGTTAAAAAAAAAAAAAAAAAGACTGTGTATAAATTATTTGGGCTTGTAACAATAAATAAAATTAGTATATTTTAATTGACAAAGAAACAAAACATTTTACTAAAAACAAAAAAAAAAAAAAAAAAAAAAAAAGAAACGACGAAATTTTATTTTCTTTTTTATTTGAACAAAAAATTTCATCAAAAAAAAAAAAAAATAACCAAGGAAGCAACCAAAAAGTAAAACGAAAATCATTACTTATTTGTAATGTAACTGTAATTATTAATTTTTCGACTATAATTTAATTCAAATATCTCTTTTCCCCTTCTAAATTATGTCGCTAGCTTGTTTACTTATCAATATTATGTTAATTTATTCAAGTGTAATAAATAAATTTAATTTTTATCATTAACCTCTTTTTCCTTTTCTTTTCTTTTTTTTTTTTTTTTTTTAAAAGCAATTACATGAATTCTCTTTTAAGACAGTTAGTAGGAACTTTCAAGATAATACTAGCAAGAATGGATAATACAACACTGCCTACATCTACTAATAAAACTAGTTCTATTATATCACACACTTTGAACGATAGTAACAACAAGGTAAATCCAACTTCGGATAACTCTCCTGTTACCACTGGCAATATTGTGAAGAAAAGGTCACTAGAACAAGAACAATCTCCTGGTGAAGAAAACGATGAATCCAAGGATAATAAAAACAAAAGAACTCGGACTCCAAGAGAAGGTGTTCCAAAAAAACCACGTTTGCCTAAACGGAAAGTTGCCGTTATGCTAGGTTATTGTGGTGCCGGGTATCATGGTATGCAATACAATCCCCCAAGTAAAACTATTGAAAGCGAACTGTTTAATGCATTTGTTAAATCAGGTGCTATTAGTGAAGATAATTCTACTGATTTGAAAAAAAATGCCTTTCAAAGAGCAGCTAGAACAGATAAAGGTGTCCATGCCGGGGGGAATGTTATATCTTTAAAAATGATTATTGAAGATCCCGATATTAAGACTAAAATTAACGACTTTTTGCCTTCTGGGATACGTATTTGGGGTATTCAAAGAGTTAACAATGGCTTTGATAGCAGAAAAGCCTGCAGTAGTAGATGGTATGAATATTTACTACCTACTTACTCTTTATTGGGCCCTAAACCAGATTCTCCATTGTACAATGATTTACACAAAATAACCGGATTCGTTGATGGGGAAAGTGATGAGTTTTGGAATAAGTTGGATGAAGATTTGAAAAAGACATTTACTCCTGAGCAATTGGATGCTATTGAAAATTACACTTTTGATTACAAAAACAATGGAAATGACAAGACCGATGAAAAAATTAAAGGCACAGAAATAGCACAATCCCCTGAACCAGCAGAACTAGATACCAATGTTAACGAAAAAGTTTATTTATTATATAAAAAACATAAGGAAATCACAAACACCCATCGTAGAGAATACCGTTTATCTAATGAAAGATTAGAACATTTCCGTGAAGTTATGAAGAGATATCTGGGTGCTCATAATTTCCACAATTTTACTGTGGGAAAAGATTTCAAGGATCCCAGTGCTATCCGTTACATGAAGGACATTAGAGTGAGTGATCCATTTGTTATCGAAAATACTGAATGGGTTTCAATCAAAATTCATGGCCAATCTTTTATGTTACATCAGATCCGTAAAATGATTAGCATGGCTACTTTAGCTGTTAGATGCCAATGTGCAAGCAATCTTGTTGACATTGCGTTTGGGCAAGATAAAATGAATATACCCAAGGCACCAGCTTTAGGGTTATTATTAGAACACCCGGTATATGATGGTTATAATCCAAGATTGGAAAAAATTGGCTATGAGACTATTACATTTGATAAGTGGGCTGGGGAGATACATGATTTTAAAATGAAACATATCTATGATAAAATTTATGCAGAAGAATCTGAAGAAAACACTTTTTATGCATTTTTCGGTTATATTGATTCATTCAATAAGTTGCTAGAGGGTAGACAGCAACAAAATGACAAAACTACCAATTTTGAATACTTAGTTGATGGTGAAAGAAGATTTGCTGAATTAAAGCAAAGGAAAGAGGAACAAGAAACAAAGCAAGGTGCAGAAGAAGAAGGAACATCTGAAAACAACGAAGCTCTTGTACCTGCTGAACCCTCAAATGTTTAATATTTTATTATATTTTTTTTTATTTTAATTTCATATAAATATATTTTCAATAAGACGATTTATAAAATCAAGGTTATCTAATAGTAACCTATTTATTAATTGTATCAATATTCTTAAACCTGTATTTACGTATGGTGTATCTGAGTGGGGGTTTTTTTCTTTTTAAATATATTTTTCAAATATTTGTGTTTATAGTGGCATTTGCACGATTTCCGTGCAAGGTAGAAGACACTGTGACATATTTATTTATTTATTTATTTCGTTTCTAGTGATATTGTTTATTTTTCAAACGATGAAAAAAAAAAAACTTTTTCGGATAAAAACAACAATTTAATAAATTTTTTAAAATTGTCACTAATCCTAAACAAGCTTTTCCTTTTACTTTTTTCCTTTTTTTTTTTTTTTTATATTCTTTGGTTCATTTTATCACTCAACAAATAAATAACTTCACAAACATAGGGAAAAAAAAAAAAAAAAATCAAAACTCATAATAAATGTTAAGAAGTTCAGTCAGATATTTTAACACGTCCGCTATCTTAAAAGCTGGTACTCCATCCCGTGGTAAAACACAAAGTTTTGCACGTAAAGGTAATAATTCAACTGATGGTTATAAAAGTTCTAAGAAAAATATCTCTGGCTCTTTACATAAAAAATGGATCGAAAGTATTTCTACTGGGAAATTTCATGAAAAAGCACCAATTGTTGAAACTCAACAATTTAATTCCCAAAATCTAAACAAAGTACTAAATTCTGTGGTTTGCTTTTCCAACTCACAATATCAAACATTATACAGACTAGGTAGTTTCAAACAAAACCAATTTAATGAACTATTTCAAAAACCAGTTACTTTAGTAAGAGAATTAACCACCAAGAAATTGTTGGAACAGTTATCGACTGATAAAAAAATTGTATTAACTGGCGAGAGGGGTATTGGTAAGAGCACATTATTGGCTCAATTACACGCTTGTATACATGAAACCCACATTATTTTACATTTTTCCCACCCAGAATTATTTTTAAACGGTAGAAATGATTTTTTACCAGATAAGGGGCAATACATCCAGCCAATGTATTTGAAAAGTTTATTAACCAAATTTTTAAAGTCTAATAGACCGGAATTATTAAGATCCATTAAACTTTCTGAGAGTTATAAGTTTCAGAATGCTGATATTAAGGATTCTTCTGTTAGACACAATAAAGAACTTAACAAGGGGCAGCATACATTGTTTGATTTATTAAATATAAAGACTGTTCCTAAGCTAAGGGGTAAATTATTTGGTGCAGTTATTCATGAACTATCGGTGCAAAAAGCTGTTCCAGTCACTTTAACGATTGACAATTTTTCTAGACTGGTTACCAGCTCTTTTACTGCGTATAGAGATACTAATAACAAACCGATTTCAACTTTAGACTTCCAAATAGCCAAAACACTTTTCGATATCATCAGTGGAGATATTTCTTTTGGCCATAATTCAAGTTCTGTTATCTTGGCACTATGTGGTAGTGATAGAAGTAATAGGACTTTACCAATTGGTTTGGGCAAGTTACCACATGATCCTTATCTTAAGCAATATCATTATGATCCAGAATTTGCAGCTAAATTGTTAAAAGGCAATGTTAAAGAGTTCCCTGTTGCCAGATTGAATGAAAAGGAAGTTTCTGTACTATTAGATTTTTACAAGCAAGCTGGTGTTGCTAAACCGACAGATTCTTTTGAAGAGAAATACTTTCTAAGTGGCAATGGTAATCCAAGAGAATTGTTGAAAAGTGCTGTTATGAATTTTTATTAGAAAAAAAAAAAAAAAAAAGAGAAAAAAAAATTGTAGGAAAGATGTAAATATTATTCTTTATTTCCATTTTTTTTTTTTTTTTTTTTTTTTTTTTTTTTTTATTATATATATATATAAATAAATATTACAAAAGGAAAATTATGATAATGAAACAATTATCTACTGTATATAGTTTCAAAACATATCCAAAATATCATCCTCATCGTCCTCATCATCTACATACTTATTTTTATTATTTTTATTATGTCTATTATCCCATTTTTTCTTAATATCAGCAGCTTCACTTTCTAAATCCTCAATTGTGACAGCATCATTAATGCTCTCCAAAACATTTTGTACAACAGAGATATGATTTCCATTTAATTTATCATCTCTAAAACGAAGCAGCTTCCATTCACCAGTATCTTGGTCTTTCCCACATTCAACGATTCTGCCGTTTATGGGTTCATTTAAACTTAGTAACTTTTTCCATTCCTCCTCAGAAACAGTTAATTCAGCAAATTTACTGTATGTGTTATTTAGTATTTTCAAATCTTTTTCGTTAAATGGTTCATCGGGGTTCGACTTGTAACTACTATCTGAACCGCCTTGCCACACATAAAGATTAAAGGCTAATGGTTTAACGTCATAATTGTAATACCAATCTGAAGTTTTATTCTTCTTTTTTGAATTTTCATAATACTTGGCAATTTCGAGCACTAGTTTGAAATCCACAGTATTTTCTTCTTCAGGTTTCCATTTTAAAAGAAGCTGGTCTTTACCACCGATGACATATGGTCTTAAAACTGGTGTGAAAATTAAACCATCGCTAACGTGAGGCAAGTTATTTAGACTCTTTGCAACTTTAACTAGGTCATAGCTAAACATCATTTGCTTCATACTCAATTTAAAGGGGAAATTTTGACATATTTCAGGATATTTTACACGTAAATCAAAATATGGTTTATAAAAATCATGGCCTAAATGAGCTAATCTTGAAGAAGTTGGTGAATGAACTAGAGAACGACCATTGATTGATAAACAATCAAACATTAGGTATCTCAATTCCTTTATTTTGGTTTGTGGATTTGTTTGGATAACTAGTTCGCCATCGACAAGAGTACCATTTTGGAAAGTTCTTAATAGTGGGTCTTTTTTTATTGGTTTACCCTCTTCATCTTTCAATTGTTCGGGAGGAACTAAATGTTTGGGCAATGGAAGTTGAAAACCAGAAGTTAAAAAAAAATTGTTTTCACGATCAATCAAAAAACAACCTTGTTCTTGAGTAACTGGATTAACAACCAAGAACATTATAACACGGATGCCATCTGTTTTTTCGCAAACATAATAGTCTTCTGATAATAGCTTAGAGCCAATATCTTGTTTTTGAAAAGAAACAGGTTGAGAACCCAAAAAAGTTCTTAATGGTTTGGGGGAATTTAATATTCTGGAAATAATTGCTTTTAAATCGTTGGTGACATTACTTGGTTGTTTGATGCCTGGAATCTCGGGTGCATTTCTATCAATTGACACCATACTTTTTTTTTTATTTTCTCTTTTTTTGAAATAGTTAATGGGATTGATGATGGTAGTAAGGACAATGAAAGGGATTAAAGGTGAAGATATGGCAAAAGTAAAATAGTAGTGAAGTTTAAATAATTTCAGTTTTATATTTTTTTTTTTTTTCTAATATAGATCATTTGATACGATGGTTAAGATAAACGTGATCAAATAGTTTTTAATTCTCGGTTTGAGACTAAGAATATAAGAACCGTTTTAATTTCTAGTTTTATTGCATGCCATTATCAAGCAATCAAAGCCTTCTTATAACAATCTGCAATTCTAAATCAAAATTAATATTAAAAAATCACTTTTTAATAATTATCACTGTGAATCATCCTTTCATAGAATTATATCTTATTTTCTAACTTTAATAATCTTTAATTATCATCCTTTGCCAGGTCTCGAATAAAAAAAAAAATTAAAATAAAAATAAAACAAAGAGAGAAAAAGAAAATAAAAAAATAAAAAATAATTAATACCATAACTAAAAGAATCCTGATATTAACAAAAAAAAAAAAAAAAATTTTTTTTTTTTTTTCCTGTTACAAATTACTGATTTCAATCTCTACTTTTTATGATCATAAAAAATAATTGCATACTTAAGGATAACAGCATGTCATCTGGAGAAGAAGATTCTCCTGCTCATGGTAAAAGAAGGTCGACTAAAAAAGTTAATTATAATGAGAAAAAAGGTGACATACAATTAGAAAATAAAATAACTTTAGTAGAACTTAATGGAAAGGGTAAAAAATCAAAATCAACTTCACCGCCAAAACATTTAAATAATAGTGATAATTCTGGTCCAACTATCAATACTAACAGTATGCACGCCAGAAAAAACTCAAGCAAAACATCATCGGGACACAACAACAATAATAATAGGAAAAACGATTCCACTGTTAATAAAGTTTTGCAAGATAAATCTATTTCCTGGAACTTTATACCTTCCTTACCACCAGCTTTTAGAAAATTTAGCAGATTTTCTAATATGTTACATTTGGAAGGCGCCATGGTCAACATTTCTGATGGTATTCTATATAAAAAAATTTTAAAAGGACACACTTCTAATTCTAAAATAGAAGTACTATTATCAATTAATGATCATATATATATGATTTCAGAACCACCAGGCGAACCATATTATATAGGTCGAGTCATGGAATTTGTTGCAAAACCTGAATTTCAAAAGAAAATTGATGAAAACTCCAACAAACTAAAAATTTATCCATATTACTATTTTAATCTAAAAATGAATTGGTTTTATAGACCAAGGGACATTTCTGACAAAATTACTAGGCAAGATCCAAGATTATTATATGCAACGTTGCATACAGATCTCTGTCCTATTTTGTCTTATCGAGGTCACTGTACCGTATTGCATAAAATGGTCATTCCAACAAAACCTTTAATTTTGGATGATATTCCAAGCTTAGATCAATACATCACCAAAAGTAACCACTTTTATTTTGAACAATTATATGATCGTTATACTTCTGAATATTATTCCGTCTATCCCAGCAAAAAAATGCTTGACTTGCTTGACAAAAATATGTTTTCTAATTATATTACCGCATTAAGTAAAAGGTACCCTTATGTTTATTATGAATCAAAGTTTCCCTTTGAAAAATTTATCTCCAAGTACGTGTTGTGTAAAAAAAATTTGGATCATGCTGCTAATAGAGAATGGGATTTACGTTGTCAAAATTGTTTGGAATGGTGCGAAACCCCTACTCAATATTTAACCTGTGATGAATGCAACAATCCATACCATTTATATTGTTTGAATCCCCCATTGGAAAGAAGACCTAATAAAGGTTTGGTCTGGATATGCAGTGATTGTTTGAAAAAAGAAGATAACTTAATAGAGGAAAAACTAGAATCTGAATGGCACGCTATCAAGAAAAAAGTAGATGAATTAGAAAATTTTGCTGGTGACCTGCTATCTCACGACAAACTAAGAAAGGACCAATTTAACTGGAATTTGCAATATTTGGGACCATACGTTGTAAATCATTTAACAGATTTACTAACCCTAGATATGCCCTATCCATTTAAATGTTCAAGAGTAGGTATCAATAAGTATCAATGGAAGCCGATAGATCAGGAGAAAAGAATCGAGGACAATTTAGTTCCTATTCGTGGTTTGGATAACAATGAAACTAGTCAATTGCAATGGGTTTGGGATGAAAATAAAATATCTGAAAAAGACTTGGATAGTTACACCAAAAAATGTGTTGAAAGTATACCAAAATTGAAATCTTTTTCTCCTACAGATTGCAATTTTAGAGATTATATATATAAAAAGTTAATGGAACATAATTATAATCCAGAGCTGGCCTACGAGGACTGCGTCAATACCCTAAACAGAGAAGTCCTTAAACTTCCTACATTTTCCCCAAAGGAAACGGAAATTTTTGAAAAAGAAGTTGCGAAATATGGTAGTGAGTTGCTTCCCGTATATAAAGCAATTAAAACCCAGCCCATGTCAATGGTTGTTAAATATTATTACTTGTGGAAAAAAACAAAAAACGGCTTAAAGGTCCGGGGAAAATTAGATAAAAAAAGGAAAAATAAATCTTTGAATGCTAGCAGTAATACTGAGGTTAAAAAGAATGAAAACACGAAGCTAGCTTCAGAGTGGAAATATATGGATGACTCATCTGTTGAATTAGATGTTTTACCAAAAGACACTGAATTTAAATGCAATTTTTGTAACGTTGATTATTCTCCAATGTGGTATAAATTGACTGGTTTTACTACTGAACCAGAAACTAATCTTTTTGAGGGCCTATGCATTCGTTGTGCACGTTTATGGAGAAGGTATGGTGTGAGATGGGAAAAGCCAACCATTATAATTAGACACTTGTATGGCAGTGCAATGCCTGCTTATAAAGCTGCAATTGCTGGGATTTTAAGTGATTCAAGTGAAACCAATTACACTGTTAAAGCGAATCCACAGTCTGTGCTGCATAAACACATTGAGTGGGAATTGATACAAGATGCAGAATTGATTGTTAAACAAAGAGAAGCCGTTATACTGGATTCTAAAAGACTGGCGAAATTGAAAAGAAATGTTTTATCCGTAAGAGCTTCCCTAACTAAGCAAGTTTTCCATTTGGTCAAACGATCTACTGTTGATACAGATATTATGATGAAAGACCTAGACATCTATATTACCGAACATTTAAATGATACTAAACAAAAAAATGGGCTTACCGGTCATAGTACTGTAGAACAATTAGAATTAACAAAAAGAAGAGACATTATGCCAGGGGGAAATAGTGTCACTTCTGTGGCTACTGTCAATGGTGGAAGTACTGAGCCTACAAAACAACAAACGGTTTTCACAAATAATGAGTGTATTAAAGTAGATGTGGATATATACAAACGGACATGTAAGAGTAATAATGGTACTAATGGAGATAGTACTGATACTAAAGTCAACAATGGTAAATGTAAAATACTCATCGAGCCTAATTTTAAGAATATTCGTATAACAAATATTTCAGAAATTTTTGGCAAAATTGTCAAAAGAAAATACCCAGCATTGAAGGAAATAACTGATATGGAACCTCTTTTGAAAAAATTAAAAGCATCTCAAAAAAAATTACAAAAGGCTCCAATAACCTATACCGACGATAAAGAAACCATTTTAAGTAGATATAATGAATTAAAACCTTTATTGAAAATATCAACTAATGCCAAAAATTCCAGTAATACTTTTAAACAATTGGGATTTTCAGAAGCTGTTTCTAAAGATGTTGTACCGGTCGAGAGTCTACGTAATTTTTGTTGTGTCTGTTTGACTAAATTCTCTTCTTCTCCTTCTTCTCCTTCTTCTTCTAAAATGCAGCAAGATAATGATGAAATTATTTGTTCTCATTGTGGTATGAATTGCCATTTTTATTGCTACGGCTACAAATCTAAAATAAATTGTCACAATGATTGGTTATGTGATGTCTGTAGTAATGAAATGAAACCCGTTGTTGCGAAAGATAATTATCTGTGTTGTCTATGTTGTACAAAAGAACTAGATTTTGAGTCCGGAAGAAAATTATTAAAAACTGCTATACCAGATGCTTTAAAAAGAACAGATGATAATCAATGGTGTCATATTTCATGTGCTATGTTTCAATCAGAGTTATTGCTTGGCAAAAGTGACAATCTGGAACCTATACAATGCATTGAAAAGGTAAAGAAGTTAATTAGTTGTTCTATATGCAAATCTAACAAAGGTTCAGTGGTTAAATGTGGTTGCTGTTCTAATCATTTCCATGTTACATGTGCACAAGATTCTAACGGATTTCAACTAGGTTTTCTTTCAGAAGATTCTGAATTCCCCACATTACTATGTGCACATCATTCTTCACCTAGATTGTTACCATTTAATGAAATGCATTCAATACTAAAAAAACCTTTACTACAAATATTCATAGAAAATTGGGTGATTAGAAGTAAAAAACAACGTATTTTATTTTTCCAAGACAAGTGTGTAATATGTGGAACCAGTTCAAGCATTTTTTGGTATAATAATGTTTGTCATAGTTGTCATATTCAACAAATGAACCCAAAAAAGAAAGTACTAATAGAAAATGACATTAACAGCACATCCAAAGATGAAGAGTATAAGGAAAACTTGAGAAAAGAACTTTACAAAAACATAGATTTAAATAAATTACATTCATCGGTAATCAAAAGTAGTATAGATGTTACCAAAAATAAAAAATTAAAGGTTAACAACAACAATAATAATAATAATAATAATAATAATAATAACAATAATAATGCAAACATAATGAATAATGACTAACGATTTACCCTCTTTTCTTTTTTCAGATTTCTTTTATATACCTAAATACACGCACAAATTATATATATATATATAATTAATATATATCTTGTCAATATATTAAAATCTTCAAATTGTATTGTATTATTTTCTGCATTGCAAAATATCAAACACCGCCAGATAACAATTTCTCTATTCTATTTATTTCGGCCAATGTAGTTGCTTTGGCTAATTGTTCCTGTAACTCTTTTCTCTTCGCGACATCTAATTTAGAAACAACGTTCGTCATTAGTAATATTTCCTTGGGCATGTCATCAGCATTAGGATTTGATTGAATGATGTCACTATTTTTCTGTTTGTCACTATTTTTCATTAATTTTTTCAAATTTCTTGCCCTTTTGCGTTCCATCGATGTTATTTTTTGAAAATCCAATATCTTCAAATGAGGTAATATCCTTATTACATGTTCTCTATAATTTTCCATAAAACAGATACTATTTCCGATCAAAGTCAAATTTGACAAGCTTTTTGGGCAATTAACCTTCCAGGATTCCAATTGAGTGAATGAAGTAATTTTATTATGCGATAACTGTAAATTCCTAATATTTCTTGGCAAATCTTCCACATCTAATGATCGTAGTAAATTTCTACTTAAAAGTAGCGTATGACAATATTGATTGTCTCCCAGTGGTGGTAACCTTTCAAATTCATTATTTGTCAAGTCTATTATTGTTACATCCCTTGGTAAAAATTTGAAATTTGCCCTTAACGTTGAAGAATCATACTCTAATTGTAAATCACGAAGTATAATTACTTTTTCAATATTATGATGTGTTTTCAAACCAGTATAGTAAACAGGTGCCTCTAATATTACACTAGGATTAACTCTCATGTTAGTTATTTCCCTTCTGTGTGTATAATCTGAATCTTTTTTTTTTTTTTTTTGTTTTCTTTATCTAATTGTTATTTATATCTGTCGTATATACGCTTTTTTTTTTTTTTTTGTTTCTTTTTTTTTTTTTTATTATTATTATTTAATTTTTTAATAATTTGAATATATCCGAGACCGAAAACAACTGAGTTCCGGGAACGTAAGTTTTTGTTGCTGTGAAGGACAAAAAGGGCTTTGCTAGTTCTCGGTATTTAATATTTTGCCGGACATTTACCTCTTTTATTTTTTTATCAAACGTTACCGAGATATTTTGTATCGGCCGATACATTTTGAATAAGAGTATTTTAATTAATAAATCATCGCAAATATAAAAAAAAAAAACATGAATAAATTTTTGGTGAATTTTAAAAACTGCATCAACTTTGGCTGACTTTTAATAATTGCATGGCAACCCTAATCAAATTATTTGAACATTAAAAATTTAGAAAATTGAATATATATATATATATATATATAAAGGGACATCAACGAAAATAAAAATTTTGAATTATACAAAGCTGGCATCACTGATATGTTTTTTCCTTTTATTAATTATTCAAAAACAGGTATCAATCTTCAAGGTATCAGAAGAAATACATAACAAAAAAAAAAAAAAAAAAATGCCAATCACTAGAGATCAAAAAATATCGTATAGGTTATATTTAGTAACAGATTCGTCAATGCTGCCCGTGGGCCATAGTTTCGTTGAGCAAGTTGAGGAAGCTTTGAAAGGTGGCGTCACCATTGTGCAATTGCGTGAAAAAAACTTGGAAACTGGTGAATTTATTAAGCGTGCATCGGCATTGAAAAAACTATGTGAACAATATAATGTTCCTTTAATTATCAATGACCGTATTGATGTGGCACTAGCTGCTGACGCTGATGGTGTGCATGTAGGCCAAGACGATATGCCAATTGACTTGGCTAGAAAACTACTTGGTCCCAAAAAAATTTTGGGGTGGAGTGTAAGTAAAGTAGAAGAAATTGAAAAGATTTCTACAGAATTCAAGGGCTGTTTAGATTATGTTGGAATTGGTCCATGTTTTCCAACAAATACCAAAAAAAATATGAAAAAAAAACCCATGGGAGCTAGAGGCGTTTCCAAAATATTAACAGCTTTGGAAGACTATAATTTACCTGAAATTCGTACTGTAGCCATTGGTGGATTGCATCCTGATAATTTGGAAAGAGTAATTTTACAATCAAGCTCTTTGAATGGGAAACGTAAAGTTGATGGTATATCTGTTGTCAGTGAAATAATGGCCTCTATTTCACCCTTTAAAGCCACTGAAAATTTGTTGCCATATGTTTCCAATTTTTCATCCAGAAATTATGAATTTGCTACTGGTGTTTCAGCTACTTTTGACTTTAACACCTTCCATGAGGATCTACAAAGTATTTTCACAAATGTGTCAGCAACCACACCTTTAGTTCAACATATGACCAATAAAGTCCATCAGAATTTTGGTGCTAATGTAACATTAGCTATTGGTGGGTCTCCCATTATGAGTGAAATTGAATCAGAAGCAAATGAGTTAGCTTCTATTCCAAATTCTAGTTTATTGATAAATACTGGCTCTGTAGCACCTTTGGAGACTTTGATTGCCACTATTTCCGCTTATAATAGCCACAAAAGACCTATTGTATTTGATCCAGTTGGATATAGTGCTACTTCAACGAGAATCTATCTAAATAATCAATGCCTGAGCAGAGGGCAATATGCCTGTATTAAAGGCAATGCAGGGGAAATGTTATCTTTGGCAGGGTTTGCCTCTAATATGAAAGGTGTCGACAGTGGTGATGTTTCTAAAATTTCTTTGAACGAATTAATTGGTGCTACCAAAAAAGTAGCATTCTTATTCCGTACAGTTGCTGTCTGCACAGGAAAAACAGATATTATTGCAGATGGGGTTGGCGAAGGCTTACCATCTCCAAGTGAATTGAACTTTTCACAGGAAACAGTTCCTGTTTATTTGGTAGAAAATGAAGATTTGCCTATTTGGGGCTGTATTACCGCAAGTGGTTGTTCTTTAGGTAGTGTTATCACTACTTTATTAGGCTCAAATGATAAGAATAGTAACAGGCCAATTATATCCTTAGTTTTAGCTGCAGTCACTTTATACAAAGAGGCTGGGTTACTGGCTTCTAAAGATTGTAAAGGAAGTGCATCTTTCAATGTTGGATTAATTGATAACTTGTACCAACTGGTAAAACACAATGAGCCTAAGGTATGGGAAACACAAGTTAAAAGACAAGTAATTTGATTGGATGATATATATATATTTGTATATTTATGAGTAACTTCAATTTTAAAAATTAATATAAATGTACATATGATAATGTGAGACGAAAATGAAATATTAATATATAGACTATATACAGATATAATGTTTTATTTAGTTTGGAAAAGGGTTTATCAAGCCACTAAAATAATATAAAATATTATACAAAGGAAAAAAAAAAAAAGAAAAAAAAAAAGGTTATGACAATAAATAAAATACTCTTTGAAGTATACGGACATATAGATATGTATATTAATTCTTATAGGACAAGTTACTTCTTTCACTTGGCAAGGTATGAGGATCCCTGTCTAAAGCTTCATATTTTTTAATTGTTTTATCCTTCAATTCAGATTCTTGTTGAGGCGTCAACTTATAAACAACTTCATCTGGTGGAACAAAGTTAAATTTACCTAAGCCGAAATCCCTGTCGCTGGTTTTACTTAAAACATAGAGTTGAGAACGAACGTATCTAACCATGGCTTCCAAATGAACCATATCTATGTTTTTTCTACCACCAAATAAGTTTCTCCATAAAGCTTCAGCTAAGGTGATATCATCGGTAGCGAAACCTTCATCATACGCAAAAACAGCACCTCTTAATTGGGAATTAAAATCTTTTAAATATTGATCAATGATTCTACCCGAGTTCACATTCATTTCATCGACCAATCTTCTTTCGATATCGATAAATGTTCTATCGACTAATTTCTGTTGGTAATTATGACCATATTTAAATGGCATTGCACGCATACGCACGAATAATAGCCATTCGTGTAAAATAGTGATTTGAAACCATTGAGAAAAAGTTCTGGGTAGTTTTAAATCTTCATAAAAAAAAAGAGCAGATGGCGATAATTTTTTATCTTCGTATTGTAAACCTTGGACTTTACACAATCCATAGTAATGAGAACCAGCAATTGGGCCTGCCCTAATTTTGTCCATATCTAACCTAAAAGTCTTGACAACAAACTCTCCTAAAGCTTCCTTCCATTTAGGTAATTGATAATTTGGATTTTCGTAATTAGAAGTGGATAAAATAACTTGTGATTCTTTTCCTGCTTTAACTGGCGCATTATTTGTAAAATCTAATGGCTTTGACTTTAATTCGGAATTTTTAACCAAATCTTCTGGACTATTTTTTGTATCATTATTCAATTTTTGGGTAGAATAATAAGTTTTTGAACGGCAAACAGTTCTTGATAAGGCCTGGAAAGCGGAATACCTGTTGGTAGTTCTAGAAAATAACAGTTTGTATTGTAAGGACATGGTTTAGATTTGTTTTCGTTTATTAGTATAATTGTTTAGGTTTATAATTATCAATATATTACATTCATGGAGGGATAAAGATTATGTTTACTATTAAACTTTTGTATTAAAAAAAAAAAAAAAAAAAAAAGAGGGAAAATATATTTAAAGAAAATTTTTTTAAGAAATGCGGCAGACAATGTGTTAAAATTTTTAATCTTCATTTTTAATTTTTAATTTTTTAGAGCACTTAAAAAGTAACATATATTAAAAAAAAAAAAAAAAAAAAAATAGAATGCGAACATACTAATAGTCCGAGCCTTTTAAAAACAGCAAGCACATTCTTTTTTTTTTTTTTTTTTTCCCCCCCGGACAAACAGAATTGAGGTATCATGCTTCAAAATATAACAAAACGAAAAGAATAAGTGTACGCTATTACAAATAAATATATATATGAATTAAAATATTAGAGTGATTATAAAGTTTTTTTTCTTTTTTTTCTTTTTAAGACAATTGTAAGTTTATATTCTTTAATATTGTATGCAATTTTGTTTCAACATTACAATTTTCTTCTTCGCTGCTACCTGTAGCACCTTTAGATAACGGCTTCCCATATAATCTGATAGATTCATTATTTCGCCAATTAGAACAATCCTCCATAGATTCTGAGTGCCTAAAATTATGCAATTCAGTTAACAGCTGTTGTTGTTCCCGTATTTTTTCTTTAATTGAGCGCATTAACAGAGTGTTGGAATCAAAAGGCATATTGTTTTTGACATTATTTTTCTTCTTCTCAAGTAGTAAATCACGCTGTTTTTCTAACGTGGCAATTTGGCTTAATATTACACGTGTTTTTGAGCCTGAATTTTCTAATGTCGTAATTTTTTTTGTGATATCAGCTAAGTCTGCTTCACACTCATCGGATTCGTCAGTAGAAATATTAACCGAAGAGGAACTTTTTTCTGTTGAAGCAAGTTGGTTTAGATATTCCAATTCCTCGGTGTTTAATTCAAATTTTTCCAATTCTTTTAAAATTTCATCCTCTCTAGGCAAATTCATCAAGGATTTTCGCTCAATAAAGTCAATAGATTTAAAGATTTCGTCTTCATAAATTTTCAAGTTCTTCAATAGCTGATGTTCTCGTGTGCCCCATGTATTTAACCATTTCATCAATGTATTAAAAGCTTGTTTAGTAGAAACAATATGCCAGTGAAGATCGTTTAGTAACATGCCTTGATCTGTTTCCTCCTTGATTTTCCTCTCTAATAAAGACTTTGGAGGAAGGTTATTATCCTTCATCTCACTATCAAGTACAATTTTGTCATCATGTTCCGGGTAAAGATATTGTAGTTCATATTTTGAGGGGCCTTGAATCAATAGCCTGCCACATAGTGGATTCTCGGTGTGGATGGGGATTCCAGTAAATTCTAGCCACCAGTATTTGTTACCATACCTGTCCATACCTAAAGATTTCAATCTTTGGTCATCATTTGTCCTTAAGTATTGGTCCAAAAGCACTTTCATATTATTTAAGTGAGCAAGTTGAAGTTCAATAGCTTTGACTTCTTGGATGTTCTCGTTGGATTCGGTACCGGACAATGGCGATGGAAGGCTAAAGTTAGCGACTGTGTTATTAGCATTTGGAGAAACATTTGTATCATTCTTATCTGCACATTCTTTAGGATGCTGATTTTTTAACAAATCCGACAATTTATTGTTTAATTGTTTAACATCTTTCATCATTTTAAATCTTTCGCTTTTCAGCAAATTGACCAACTCCATCGAAGATTCGACCCTATTTTTGATTGTAGGTTGAAAATTTAATAACAAATCAAGCAACACCCACAGACAGTCAATTTTTTCATCCAAGGATAAATTCCAAACGAAATTTCTCCACATTGTTTTATTTAAATGAGACCCAGTATTTTGTAACTTCATGATTTTTGTAGTAATATTAATGATAATATCAGAATACATAGGTAAATGAATGCAATCTCTAAATACTCCTAATAGACAAATTACCCAGAATCCATTATTAAATTGTCTTTTCCCTAATCTCTCTGTCCAATCGACATTTCGATATTGCAAAACTTTTTCTAAAAATTTGGAAATGTCTGGTGGTATTTCAAAATTTTCATTGGTGATTTTATTATCATTGGGTAACAACCATTCCTCAGCAACAAAACATGTCCATTCCATATTTTCATTGATAAACAATCTTAATAACCCACAGAATATTTCCACTAGAACATGGGATCCATTATATTCTATATCATCCACTAGACTTTCCCCTATTGTTTCTAGTGGGTCATCAGGGATAATGCGATATTTTAGAATATTGGGAACATTTTTGTCTCGAATTAGTTTATCAAACTTGCTGTAGCGTGTGCATTTTTCATTGTAGAAAGGTAAATCATTGACATTATCCTTTGCGGAATGCTTAGAAAAAGGAACAATGTCTATGTGTACCGTCTCACCTGCTAATTCTCGCGGTACTGTACATTTAAAAGCAGTAATTAATTTTTCAAAGGAAATGTGGCTAATTTTAAATTCCTCATTGAAGGTGTTAATAAATTGAAATATTTGTAATAGCTTGGTGAAATTTGAAGAATTTGGTTTTTCATTATTGGTGGCACACACCTCTTCCAAATCAATATTATATTTAGTTGTATATTTAAAATGAGATTCTTTGCTTGGATCAAATGGTATTTCTGTATCCTCGGTAATGCAAGTAGGTTGTTGAAAGCTGGATTCTTCTTCTAAAGCTTCAACCTTTTGATTGTTTGTGTTTAATTCGGTATTTTGGGACCCCTCTTTTATCTGGTCATCTGATTCGGCTTCATTATTATTTTTGTTTTTTTTGAAATTGTTTTTACCCTTTTTCTCCAGTTTTCTCCCATTATTTTCCTTTTTCTTGTTTTCAATATTGAGGTCATTATTAGCATTGGCATTATTTGTTTCTTCATTATTAGTCAAAGTATGTAATTTTAGTTGTTCTTCTTCTTCTTTTTCTTCTTCTTCTTCTTCTTTCTTCTTGTCTTCCTTTTTCACACCGGGAGTATCGATACTAACACCTTCACTGTTCCCATTTGATTCCATATCAATATTTTTGTCCTTGTTTTTACTACCTGGTTTCCTACCCCGTTTCTTTTTAATTTTGGGTTCAGATGGATCTTCTAATTTATGTTTTCTAGGTCTGCCCTTTTTCTTTTTGATTACTTCTGTAACTTTTACTAGCTCATCAGTTTTTTTATTTATATTTACTTTATCCCTCCTTTTCTTTTTTAGTTTTATTGGATTTGTATCTTCTTCATTATTATATTTCTTTTTGATTTCATTATCAGTTAGATCATCATAATCATCATCATTATCTTTATACTCTACGTTGATATTTTGATCATTATTGGAATTAATAGTAGAGATAATGACATCATCTTTATATTTCAATAACTTGACAGGCCATGTCATATCCAAGCCATAGACTTGTAAATATTCCGGTTTAACACACCATGGAGCACCCATTTTAGGGCTAGCTTTGGTGAGAGTAATTTTGCAAAAGCATTTTATAAGATGCTTCGTAAAAGTTGATCTATCTCTATGTATTTCAGCTTGATCTACAATTTTAGATTCGCCAGTTTTTTCATTGAATATACTATATTTAGAGTAGGCTGGATTTAACTCTATTTTAGTCTGCGGATCTATGATAGCGTTAAATTGAGCTTTTTCGCGAACTATCCAATATTCTTTTTTATTGTTGTTATTAGTGCTATTATTTTCAGTAATTGACTGTTGTTGTTGTTTATTGATTAATAATACCAGTTCTCCTGGGAAAAAATTAGTTTTGAATTTAATATATACATGTTCTACTAATAAGTCTAGTCGAGTGACAACATTGAAATGTAAAAATTTGGCAACAGGCTCTCTTAACTTCAAGGGGAATTTCGATTCTAAATTTTCGAATTCGCGTTCTTCACTATTGATTGCTTGAAAAAATGATAAACAGGAAGTGCCGGTAATTTCACAGGTGAAAACATGCTTGTTGTAAAAATATATTCTATTAAGATATTCTTCGTAGGTTCGAAACCATTCTCCCGTTTCTGGAATAAGCCATACTTTAATATCCAAATCGTTGGGTAACAATGGTGGATCTGGTAAGATTATGGGTTTTCTTTTGTACAAAACCATTCTTTAGAGTTTATTAGTGTGTTGAATGTTTTTATTTATTGTATGTTATTTTTACTATTATAAAGTGATTATTGGTTTTTGATGATTGGAAAGCTGTTGATAAAAGCTGAAATTGAAAAATTGAAATAAAAATTCAATATACTTGAGGATGAGTAAATAAAGGGAAAAAAATAAAAAAAAATATCCAAGTGAAAATAAATAAATTAATAAATAAAAGGAAAAGAAAGAAAAAAGAAAAAAAAAAGAAAAAAGTTTCTTAATTTATATTTCAAATTTTTTTTTATCATAATTTTATATATTTTTTTATCTATTTAATTTTTCGTTTTTTTTTTTTTTTTTTTTTTTTTTTTTCTTTTTTTTTTTTTTTTTTAATTTTTGTTTTGTTTTGTTTTGTTTTTTAATATACATTTTTTTTAATTTTTTTTTTTTTTAAAATAAACTTTACATTTATTTTAAGTGTATTAAAATGATGTATAAAACATTTCCACACTGGCGCAACTTTTTATTTTTTTATTTTTTTATTTTTTTATTTTTTTATTTTTTATTTATTTTTTATTTATTTTTTAATTTTTTTATTTTTCACGGTTTATTTTTCTAATTGGATCAAAAAGCATTTCGTGTAAGATGACCACCTATTCCCATTTTCTTTTTTTTATATCACCAAAAATTGTAAAAGATTTCACGCGTAATAAAAAAAAGGTTCAATCAAGCCAGCCGTTTTTTTTTTTCTCTTTCTCCCCGCATCCTTCATCTCTTCTGTTTACTTCCATTTTTGTCCGAAACTCACTCGGTCATTATACCACTTTTCATTCCATTTTATTTCATTTTCTTTTCTTTTCTTTTCTTTTCTTTTCTTTTTCTCTTTTTTTTTTCCTCTTCTTTTCTGATCAACGTTTCTTTTTTTTCCCCATTTCTAAAGCATTGGTTTTTCTCTCCTTGTGCATTTCTTCATACTAAAATACTTATCCCGACACTCTTTAAACTATCCATTGAAATCTCTTTTCTGATAAATATAACTGCAACATCAAAGAAAAATGGCTTTACCAGCCCAGCAACAGAGTCATAAAGAACATCGTAAGAAAAAAGATGACAAGAAAACAGCTAAAAAAAAATTGCATTCTCAAGGCTTTAATGTAAAAGCTTTTGCAGTTAGTGCCCCCGGTAAGCTAGCAAAACAGCTTCAAAGAACTAGTGACAAAAATGAACGTAAATTACATGTTCCCATGGTCGATCGTACACCAGAAAACGATCCACCACCAATCATAGTTTCTGTTGTTGGTCCACCAGGAACTGGTAAGACTACTCTAATAAAATCCTTAGTTAGAAGATTAACTAAAACGTCTTTGACAGAAATCAATGGCCCTATTACAGTTGTTAGTGGGAAAAAAAGAAGACTAACTTTTATTGAATGTCCAAGTGACGATTTGAACTCTATGATTGATATTTCTAAAGTCTCAGATTTGGTTCTATTGATGATTGATGGTAATTTTGGATTTGAAATGGAAACCATGGAGTTTTTAAATTTTTGTCAACATCACGGTATGCCTAAAGTTTTAGGGATCGCTACCCATTTGGATTTATTCAAAAAACAATCCACATTAAGGGCCACTAAAAAAAAATTAAAACACAGATTTTGGACAGAAGTCTATCAAGGTGCCAAGCTATTTTATTTAAGCGGTGTCATTAACGGCAGATATCCTGATAGAGAAATTTTGAACTTATCTAGATTTATTTCAGTAATGAAATTTAGGCCATTGAAATGGAGAAATGAACACCCGTACATGCTGGTTGACAGAGTCACAGATTTGACTCATCCAGAAATCATTGAAACAAAAGGTGTTCAAGTTGATCGTAAAGTTGCATTATACGGTTACTTGCATGGAACTGCATTGCCATCCTTTAAAGGTTTTAAGGTTCATTTATGTGGTGTAGGGGACTTTGCAATTGATAATGTTGAAAAATTACCAGACCCATGTCCCACACCTTATTTTCAACAGAAACTTGATGAGTACGAACGTGAATTGGTTAAACAGCAAGAAGGTGCTGCAAGTGTCTCAAAAATTCCACGTCGTAGAAAAAGGTTGGATGATAATCAAAAAATAATTTATGCACCAATGAGTGATGTTGGTGGCGTTTTAGTTGACAAAGATGCCGTGTATATTGATGTGGGTAAGAATGGTCCAAGTTTTGTCCCCGGTGAAGAAAGGGGAGAAGGAGAAAAATTGGTTACCAACCTACAAAACGTCGACAAAACTTTAAATGATCAATTCGAAGGTGTTGGTTTGCAATTGTTTTCCAATTCCAAAGAATTGCACGCGGTTGAGGAACAGCAGCAAAATGAAGAGTTAGAAGATGGTGATTCCGGTAGAAAAACTTTAAGAAACCCAAGGATATATGGGAAACCAATTCAAGATGAAGATGAGGTTTCCAATGCTTATGAAGAAGAATATGATGAGGATGATGTTGAACCGCCCGAAAAGATTGAAATTGATTTTGATGGGAGTTTAAATAAAAGCAATATAGAAAGTGATAGTGCTTTTGAACTAAGCAATACTGAAACTTGGGAGCAGTCAACTGCTGATAAACTAAACGGTGCAGTTAATTACAAAAAGAAATGGGATATTGGAAAATTGATTTACATGGACAATATTTCACCAGAAGATTGTATTAAAAGGTGGAGAGGTGAAGAAGAAGAAGAAGAGGAAGTTATAGATAGGGACAATCAGGATGATTTTTTTATTAAAAAACAACAACCTAACAACTTGGATGATAAAAACACCATTAGTCCAAATAGAAAAGCTCACTCTGATGATTTGGAAAACTTTGTTCCCTATTTTGATACAATGGAAAATTTAATTAGTAAGTGGAGTAAAAGTGCTAGTTTCAAAGATCTACAAAAAAGATTTATTATTGCACCAAAAATTGCTACTAATGAGGAGGAGGAAGAAGATGATGATAATGAAATAGAGGATGACGTAGAAGATGAAGTTTACGATGATTTCGAAGATTTAGAAGTCACTAGTGATAGTAATGGTAAGCAACAAGAAACATACGATTCTGAAAACGATTCATTTGCCAATTTTGATGACGAAGAAGCGGAGGAAAGAGATTCATCAATTGATGAACTTAATGAAGAGCAATTGAGTGTTGAACAACAGAGGGAAATTAATGCAGCTAAAAAGGAAAAGCTTCGTTTACAATTTGAAATGGAAGAAGGCGACAATTTTAAAGACGATGATCCTAATAATGAATATGATACGTGGTACGAATTACAAAAAGCCAAGATTGCTAAACAGCTGGAAATTAACAATACTATATTAGATACCATGACACCGGAACAAAGACAAGCCATCGAGGGTTATAAGCCGGGCACTTATGTACGTATTGTTTTCGACAATGTTCCGATGGAATTTGTAAATAACTTTGATCCTAAGTTCCCCGTGGTCCTAGGTGGTTTATTACCAACAGAGTTAAAATTTGGTATAATGAATGCCAGACTGAGGAAGCATCGTTGGCACAAAAAGATTTTGAAAACTAACGATCCATTGGTTGTTTCTTTGGGTTGGAGAAGATTTCAAACGTTACCAATATATACTACAAGTGATAGTAGAACAAGAACTAGAATGTTGAAATACACTCCTGAACACGCATATTGTCAAGCAAGTTTCTATGGACCATTGTGTTCGCCAAATACAACGTTTTGTGCAGTTCAGATTGTTGCTAATAGCGACACAACAAATAATTTTAGAATTGCCGCCACTGGTATCATTGAAGAAATTGATGCCAATGTGGAAATTGTTAAAAAATTGAAATTGGTTGGTTATCCGTATAAAATTTTTAGAAACACTGCTTTCATCAAAGACATGTTCAACAGTGCCATGGAAGTTGCTCGTTTTGAAGGTGCACAAATTAAAACTGTCAGTGGTATTAGAGGTGAAATTAAAAGGGCATTGAGTTCTCCAGACGGATGCTTTAGAGCTACCTTCGAGGACAAAATTCTATTGAGTGATATTGTTATGTTGAGGACATGGTATCCAGTTGTTGTCAAACGATTTTATAATCCGGTCACTTCTATGTTATTAAAAAATAAGAACGAATGGAAGGGAATGAGATTAACTGGTAAAATTAGAGCTGATATGAATATCGAGACTCCTATGAATTCGGACAGTGCATACAAAAAAGTGGAAAGAGTGGAAAGACACTTTAACGGTTTGAAAGTCCCTAAGAGTATTCAAAGAGACTTGCCCTTCAAATCACAAATTCACCAAATGAAACCACAAAGGAAAAAAACATATATGGCTAAAAGAGCAGTTGTTTTAGGTGGTGAAGAAAAAAAGGCACGTTCCTTTATGCAAAAAGTCTTTACTATTGCTAAGGACAAAGAAGCCAAAAGAAAGGCCAAGAAACAAGAACAAAATGTAGAAAGATTGAAAAGAAGATCCAAAGCTGACGCACAGCAAAGAGAAAAGGACAAGGAAAAGAAGAAAAAGTATTTCTCAAAGACAGGCGGGAAAAGATCAAATGAAGACGATGGACAATCGGCCGGAGGTAATAAGAGAAGAAAGTGAACTTTTAAAATTTTTTTTTTTTTTTGGGGGAAGGAGAAGAGAGAAAGGAGATGGGAAGCAAAAAAGGTTTATAATATTTTCATTTAATATATATCTAATTATATTTATTTGTATAGTAATTATATTTTTATTTATATAATAATCAATCAATTTCAGAGATGAAGTGAGGAAAAATGAACTTAATAGTAAAGTATTTCTAGTTATACTAATACGTATCCTGATGAAAAAAAAAAAAAAAATTAAAAGAAAAAGATCATGATCTAATTTTAAATGAATTGAGATAGCCATTGGAAAGCTTCTGTATAACCGTTTTTCAAAACAACAGAGCACATGAAAACTTCCACAGGTCTTTGTCCTTCAATCTTTGTACTACCAGTGGTATTCATTAAACCTAAGGCGCTTCTTAATTCTGTTTCTGGAACAGCCATTGGGGAATCGATTTTATTACCTAGAATCACGAATGGAACGCCAGCCAACTCAGGAATAGAAAACAAACCTTCCAATTCGGCACGGGCTTCTGGGAATCTTTGTGGATCTGCGGCATCAACTAAAAATACAATACCATTGACTTCTGGGAAATAGTTTTTCCATAAACGACGAGCTTGAGTGTGTCCACCTAGATCAAAGGTGGTGAATTTAATATTTCCAATGGTCAATTCTTCAGAAGTTGGATGCCAAGTAGGTTGTAAAACAGCCAATCTATCATTTTTCAACATGTGTAACAAGGTTGTTTTACCTGCATTATCTAACCCTAAAAATAATAATTTACCATGCTTGTTCCATAAACCTAAGGAAGATAGTATATCTCTAAACCAACCAAAAACGCCCCACATAGCTTATGTTATATATTCTTATAAATATGTTTTTTATCTTTTTTTTTTTAAAATTTCTATTAAATACTTTTTTTTTTTTTTTTTTTGAATTGTTTTTTGTTGTAAGTATCAAAATATATACAAAGAACTATGATAATTTATAATGAATTCTTGATTTAAATTTCCAATCTACAAATGTTGTTTTTTTTTTTTTATAAATGTAGACCGACAAAACAAAAATGGGAAATGAAAAGCTGTTTTTTTTTTTTCTTTTTATTTATTTAATTTTATTTAAAAAAAAAAAAAAAAAAAATTTTGCCTTCGTTCTTTTTTTTTTTTTGGTAACAATAAAAAAATAACAACAAATCATAAAAAAATAGCCTATATTAAAAGACTTTCTGCGGCGGTTACTGAGAGAAAGAACAGAAATCTGTTAAAAAAAAAAAAAAAAAAATATATATATATATTTACTCTCAATCCCTCCCCAGAAAACAACGCACACTCAAAAAAGACTAAATTAATACACAGGAATAATAATCATTATAAACGACAAGCATCGAAACATCAAAAAATAAAATAAAATAAAATAGTTTAAAAAGGTTGATTTTCCTTCAATGCCTTGTGCAATCTAAGAACAGATTTCAGCTTAGCACCGTTGATCAATAACCCGTTAAAGTCCAAACATTCCAAAAAGGACATTTCTAACTTAGTTAATGTCTTTAATGAGACACCAACAACTTTGGAAAAATATTGTTGCGAATGAATATGATCCTCAACCAATTTACAACTGATTCTTAATGATGGAATAATTAATTTATGGACGTGCTGGTTTGTAAAGGGAAATTTCAATTCCCTATTATTATTATTATTATCATCGTTATTGTCGTTAAAGCTATTGCTCATTAGCAAAGTCAACAATAAATATGCACTAGTTAAATATATCGTCGATGAAAATTGACATCTTGGTTGAATTCGTTGCAGTATAAAATCTCTATAACTTAAACTAGCAGCACTCTTCATCTTAAATACGTTGTTAAAAAGTGTCAAATGTTTTTTCCCAACATTGTCATCGTTATTGTATGGTAATTTCAATAAGCATTCTATAATATCAAGGAAAATGTTAAAAGCCTGTTCGGACGATATTTCCGCTAACAAAATAGTCTCGTTTAGTATTTGCTTTGACGCCGATACTGGAGAGTTTCTTAATGTGTCATTTTCATTTTTTGCCGTTAAATCTATAATTGACAGATTCTCCGATAATGGATATGTTGTCGTTAAATTTCCAAACTTTTTAAAATAATCAAAATCCTCATTTTCGTTCTCATCAATATTATTGTTCGTGCTATCGGTAGCAGCATTCGAACTGCACATGCTCCTATTACTTGGATTTTCATTTTTATAAAAATCTATTCTATCGTCAGGTAAATTGCTCTGTAAATGTTTAGAGCTATTATCATGTTGGTATTGAGGATTGTCGATTCCAGATTCTGATAATTCAAAAGTAGAAGAGCATTCACTTGTATAGAACCTGTTTTTGCCACTACTAGTACAGTCGCGAGTATTCTTTAGATTGTGTGCCAATGATAAATTATATTCGTGGTTTAATAAATCAGCCCTGAACTTATTGATCTTGTTCATGTTTTCATCTAAATATGTGTTAAGATGATGTGCCTGATCTATTAACTCTTCGATATGGGGTTTTTTCTTGTTTAAAGGAGAAATTACTTTATTTAAAGGATTATGCGTTGTAATACTGAGATCAGCACTACTGTCTATTGAACAAGATGAGGAGCTTGGCGATTGTAATTGTTGTTGTTGAAGCGAAGTGTCTGAATCAAAAGACACTAAATTTGGTCGTAGTAGTGTGGGTTCTGATTTATCGCCCAAAAGTAACAATGAGGACGGTGGTGGTAATGGTTGTGGATTGGCGACTAAAGAATCGCTAAAATTAAATTTTTCCAAATTGTTTGATTTAACAGGTAAATTTGGATATAAGGGGTCACTGTCCTCATCATTATTAAGTATGCTATTTATATCCTTTTTTTTATTTTTGATATTGGTTATACTTAGAAGCTCTTCATCATAATCTTCATCAGTGTTAGAATTTTGATGGAATAAATTTAAGTCAGATAGTGACAAATTAGTATTTGGAAACGATGAATTGTTGTTTCCATTATTATCATTGAACGAATCATCCATCTCTTTTGTTTCCCTTGCACCCACGATTCTACGTTGATATTGTTAATAATTTGTTTAATTTTTGTTCTAAGTATATTATTTGTTGCTATTGATTTGTCTATGTTATTTTTATTTATTTTATTTCTTTTTATTTTTCTTTTTTTTTTTTATTTTTTTTTTTTAGGTTTGTTATTTATCAGAGCAAGATCTTCACTATGAAAGTTGTATATTTTACTTTAGGTAAAACAGAATCTTGTTTTATATTTCATTGCCACCTTTAATTTTTTTTTTTTTTTTTTTTTTTTTTTTTCTTTTGCGATTTTCGATGGGTTGGAAAAAAGGAAAAGATTTTCGACGAGCGTACTAAAAAAAAAAAAATAAATAAATAAATAAATAGCAAGATTCTAAAAAGTCATTTTTATTGTATCAACTTTTTATTACGTAAATTATAACGATATTTTTTATTTTATAACCTGCAATGTATAAAATAGGGTTAAAGGACCAATCAACTTACCTAGAAAAATATCATTAATAAGAGCTAACTTTAAATATAAAAAATACAAATAAACAAATATTACCCCTACCATCATGCATATCTAGTACCTGATTTTTACGAACCGTTCGTTTACTAATCATATTAAAATAAAAAGATATTGAATCATAAACAATTTAATACGAAGAAAAGAAAAAAAAAAAAAAAAAAGTTGGATAAGATATACCTACATGCTTGTTAAAATATAAATTTTTATACACTAATATAAATAATTAATAACAACTTGCTTAGTACAATCTAAAAGCTGGACCCATGGATGATTTAATAACCAAGGAACCAACATTTTGCCAGTTCTTCTTTAACAAAGAAACTAAAAAGTTAACAGCCATCAAGATTTGACTAACCAAAATATCTTCTTCCATCTCAACGTTACCAACAGCAACGGCTAAACACAAAACCTTTTTCAATTGGAACTTAATGGTAGATCTAACTTCGGTAACCTTAGCGTACAAGTCATCGTTGTGAGAAACTGGAGTTGGGAACTTACCGGCCTTAGACAATTGAGGACCCAATAATCTTGGGACTTGCTTGATTAAAACATCAGAAGCAACAAAAGCATTGTACTTCTTAGCCAATTTTTTAATCAATTTCTTGTTCTTGTTCAACTTTTTCAAATCATCAACAGACATGGCATCAACACCAATAGACTTGGCTCTGTCAACATCAAAAGCATCACCAAAAACACAGATAGCCATGTTAGGTCTTGGACAGTTTGGCAATTTCAAAGAACCAGAGAAACGCTTGTCTCTTTGAGGATCGTAGTTCTTCAAACCAACTTGTAATTCAACGGTTTCTAAGAAGTTTCTCTTCTTAGTTTCGTTTGAATACTTCAACAAATCCTTGACGTTATCTCTAACGTGAGTGGAGGTAATCTTAGACATTCTTGTTTCTTGAGTATTTGTGAGTTTTTATTTTTTTTTTAATATGCACTAAAAAAAAGATTTGTCTTCCAAAAAATTTGGTGTTCCTAAGAGGGTTTTCGACTAATTCACAAAAATGAAAACTTTTGATGATTTTGATTAATTTTTGTAACTTAATAGAAGAAAGGAAAAGAAGAGAGGAAAAAAGAGAGGAAAAGAATAGAAAAAAGATTCAATGGATGAAAGACAAGGCTAGAAAGAAAGCATAAGGTTAAATAAAGCGTTGATTTAAAAAACAAATTAAAATAAAAATTGTTCACTTTCTATAATGAAAAGGAAAAAGGTATACTTTTAAATTTTTTTTTTTTTTTATTTTTTTTCTGTTATTGGATTAAAAAATTTTTTTAAGCAAAATTTTAATATTTAAAAATAAAAATGGCAATGTTTACACCCGTACATTTTGAAATAAAAATATTTTTTTTTTTTTTTTATTCTTTTAATTTTTTTTTTTAAATAATATTTGTAAATGTAAGGATGTTAAAATATTTCTTGTCACAAATTAAAATGCATTTATATATAAACATAATTGCATAATTTTAAACCTTGAAAACAAACCTAAAAAAAAAGGAAATGTTTTTTTCTTCACTTCCTGTTTTTTTTTTATTTAATATTTTCTGATATAATGTATACATATACCAAAAAAAAAAAAAAAAAAAAAAAAAAAAATGAATCGTACACCATCAATAGATGTTGTTTCATTCCTACAGGTCAATGTTTTATTATATCGCACTAAAGTTTCTTATGCAAAAACGAAAAATATTTTATTAAACATAAAAAGGTATAACTCTTCTTCATCAAATAGATGGTTAAACAGGCAACAAAATGATGTATATTCTAATCAAGCAAAAGTGGAAAATTTAAGATCCAGAGCAGCTTATAAGCTAATAGAACTTGATGATAAATTTAAATTTTTTGACAAGTCCAAACAACAAAATATTTTAGACCTGGGTTTTGCTCCTGGCGCTTGGTCTCAGGTCGCAAGGGTCAAAACGAATAGATTCTCTAAGATTTTTGGTGTTGACATTTTGCCGTGTCAGCCCCCAACTGGTGTCAGTAGCATACAAGGGAACATCTTGTCTAGAAGAACACATGATTTGATAAGACTTTTTTTTTCCAGAGAAATAAAGCTAAACAAAATTGACAAGATACATGAAGATTACGGGTATTTTGAGGATCTTACAGAAAAAGAAAATAATCTTTACCACAATAATCCACAACTGGAAGGAGAAACTGAAACTTTGTGCAATGAAAACTTACCTGAAATTATGAAACAACCTATTGATTTGGTTATGAGTGACATGTATGTACCTTGGCCACAAATTTCAGGATACTGGGCTCAGACTACTAATACTCCTTATTATAGGATGGCGAATACTACAGGTGTTGCTATTAAAGACCATTACATGAGTATGGATCTATGTGATGCTGCTTTGGTCGTTGCTTGTGATTTATTAAAAACAAATGGAAATTTCATTTGTAAATTATATACAGGCAAGGAAGATAACTTACTGGAAAAACGAATGAAGAAAATTTTCAATAAAGTCCAGCGTTTTAAACCAAAAACTTGTAGGGATGAATCAAAGGAAATATATCTTGTGGGTTTGAAAAAGAAAAAAAACGTTGATAAAATGGAAGTTTTTTTATAGTTATTATTTATTGAAAAAAAAAAAAAAAAAAGAAAAAAAAAAAAAAAAAAAAAAAATAATAACCATTCCATATAATCCCTTAGGCTCCTCTCATAATTATTATTTATTTTGATAAATCTTAATATTTTACAGCTTTTTACACAACTATCACCTTAAACATACACACATTAGGTCTTGTTCCATTCATGTATATTTAATGTACAAAAATAATAATTAGTGACGATAATACTAATACGAGAAGAAGAAAAAGTATATATATATATATATATATGTGTGTGTGTATTATATAAAATAAAGTTTTACTGATATCAATTAAGTAATTCAATTAAAGACGTTTTGAAAGGAAGAAAAAGATACGAGTTGAAAAATAATTAAATTCAACATGAAAATATAGGTAGGAAAAGGGTAAGTATCTCCCAGCGCTTTTATTCTTGTTCAAGTTTTTCCTCTTGTTCAAGTTTTTCCTCTTGTTCAAGTTTTTCTTCTTGTTCAGGTTTTTCAACTTCGTTAGTTGAAAGTTCTTTTTTTTCCAATTGTTCACTTGATTGATCTTCAGCCACTTCTTCTGAACCAGTGCATTTTTGAACAGCAGCATCCACATCTTCCTTTTCAGTATGTTCCACTATTGGCTCAATATCTTCCTCTTTCACAGCTACGGCTGACTCTCCCAAATCAATTAATGGTTCAGAGGTTGCACTATATTTTGGAAACCCTTCGTCATCGCCATATAAACTGATTCTATCTGCAATTTTTTTCTTATCATCTAAAGTTAATTTTTCTTTCCAAATTTCAACTAACGAATTTATTTGCTTGGAATCCTGACCATATGTTAACCCAAACATGGCAGCTTCAGGTATTCTTCCAATAGATACCAATAAATTTTGAACAGCAGTCAAATTGCCAGCTGTCCAATAAGAATTAAATGCAACATTAAATTTGCCTTCAGCTTCAGCGGTTTCCCCCAATTCATTCAATTTATCTTTCATGTTAAAAGAAGAATATAGTAGAAATAGAGACTCTGTATCATTTGCTTTTTCATAACTTTGAATGGCTAGTTTAAAATTAAATTCCTTTAATGCAGAATCACCCAATGTTCTCCATTTATGTTCACTTTCATCATTTTTAATTAAATCAAAAGCTTCTTGTAAATAACCCAATTTTAAAGCTAAAAAGAATTTTTGTTCATCGTCAGCTGAAACTTGATATGCTTCCTTGAATAATTCCTGGCCCTCTAAAAATCTGGATAGTTTCATTAGATTATCTTTGCCCTCAACATTTGGCAAAACAGTGTCCAAAGCCTCTTGTAGTTCACCCCTTAGCACTAATGTTTGGAATTCCAAAACTTCAATCGAAATTTTGTAACTGAAAACATTTATTTCTTTATCAGCAACATATATCCTGCTATCTCTTGCTAAATACCCAATTAAATACATTGGTCTTTCAAAATGGGCTAAATTGTATGTTTTGCCACCAACAAAATAGTTCAATCTATCAGTTTCAGAAGTATAAATAAAAACATCGCCAACCCATTTACCACTCTTGATTAAATCAGGAACCTCATACAAAACATCAAAACAGTCTTCTACCCCATCTTCTGTAATTTCCCCCTTGGAAACATTCTCTTCAAATACATCCTTGTTAAATTCCAAGACATATCCACCTTGTTGTTCATTTTCTTTGGAACCGGTAGTAAGCATAACTAGTTCATCATTATCAGACCAAAAAACATCACGTGCATTCACATCGATACGTCTGACCAAGTTACCTGTTTCCCACTCATAAAATAGTATAAATCCGTCAGAAGACTTAATACCTAAAAATGGTCCAGAAAATAACTTTTCGGTTGAATCTGGCACGTCAATCTTTAGTTCTTTGAATTTCTTGAAATTCTTGTACAATTGCAATGCACCATTTTCATCAATAATCACATAAGAGTTGGAATCAGGTGCCCACACAAAATCAGAGCATTTACCAAAGGCCTTGTTTCTCCAAGCCAAAGCAGTGTAAACGATATATTCGCCATCACCAGTAACGGCGACAAATCTGCCATTAGGAGAATGTTGCAATTTTGATGGGAAAACTTCGACAGAGCCCAATTCTTTGGTTTGTAAAGGTAAAATGTCACCATCCTCCACCTGCTCGTTGCCCCTGATTACAGCAGTGAAAACATCGGAAATACTGGAACCTGGTTTACCGCCACAATAAACTAGTTTCCCAACTGGATCCAGAGACAATTTTGGTTCATCGTTACCCATAGATAATAAAGTGAATCCATCATCGAACCCAGAAGCAATATAATTTCTTTTACCTTGTGGATGAGCAGCAATACACCAACTTCTTTCCAATCCCAAATTCAAGGTTTTTTCTAGTTTGTATGTGTTGCTATTCCAAATTTTAATGGTACTATCCTCCGATCCAGAAATAATGATGGGTAATGTTGGATGGAAAATGGCATATGAAACATTGGTTAAATGACCTTCCATTGTAGAAACACAAGATTTGGTCTGGTAATCCCAAACTTTAACAGTGCGGTCATCAGAACAGGTGATTAAATATGGTTTGTCTTGTAGTGGATAATAATCTACATAGTTAACACCTTGTGTTTCATGTGCGGTGATAGAAAAATTTGGAACATTTTTACCTAAAGACCAAATTCTAACAGTATGGTCTAAACAAGCAGATGCAAAGGTATTTGGATCTTTTGGATTAAATGCAACAGACATCACAAAATGTTGATGACCTTCAAAAGTTTGTTCTAAATTCCAATTTTTCTCCCAATTCCATAATTTAATAGTAGTATCATCGCTAGCAGATAGTAAATAAGGTAAAGTTGGATGAATGGCTAGGGAACGAATATAATCTGGATGTGCTTCAAAATCTGCAACTTTTTCTCCAGTATTATAATTATAAACTCTAATCTTAAAATCATCGGATCCAACGACAATCCAATTTTGTCTAGCTATGAATTTACCTGCTCTAACTGGAACTGCAGTTACATCAATACTTCTAACTTGCTGTTGTGTTTCATAGTTCCAAATTTCAGCGCGGCCCGAATATAAGGTAATCAATATCCAAGGTTGTAGTGGATGAAAATCTATGGCTTTAACTCTATCTGATCTTGCAGTAAAAGCTTTCTGAAATTAAATAAAGTTATTTATTTAGTAATATTGAGGGGGAGGTATTAAAAAAAAAAAAAAAAAAAAAACAAAAAAGGAAAAAGAAATCATTAAATGTCTAATGTTTTCCCCCAAACTTTTTTTTTTTTTTTTTTTTTTAATTGTTATTTACTAGATATGATATAATTGTTAGTAAACCAATTTAATGAGTTTAATTTATATAATCGTGAGAAGCTAGGAATAATTGGGGAGATGGTGAATAAATAGGTAAATAATTAACCATGTAAACTCTCTCTCTCTCTCTCTCTCTCTCTCTCTCTCTCTTGTTCCTTGACTTATTTTTTTTTTTTTTTTGAAAACATACCTTAATATCTAATTTCATGATTCAGAGCTAATGTTTTAATTGTTTGCTTTACACTTTTTTACAGTAATCGAAGAAGATGAATTTATTAAGAAAAAAAGAAAAAAAAGAAAAAAAAACAGAAGTTGACAATTCTTTGAGGATTAAAAAAAAGATCAAGAGGAAATACAAATAATGATGAAATAAATCACATATGGTAAACAACCGTAGTGGATTTACTCTAGGATGTATTCTAAGTTTTTTTTCAATTACAAAGTAAAATTACAATTTTAAACATTCCACGTAGCATAAAATCAAGCCTTTTATTTTATTTTATTTTATTTTTTAGTTTTAATTTTTCGAATTTTGGGAGGGGGAGGGGAGAAGGGGCGTGTTTACACGTGTTTACACGTGTTTACGCACACACACACACACACACACACGCCGTTTCCTATCAGAAATACTCGCACAAATTCTAATTCAAGGCTTACCAAAAATAAAAGTAAAAGATTAAACTTACCCGAGCACTTATTATAACTATCTGCTTTGTTTTTGGTCCCTTTCGAGAAATGTCCCAAAGGTTATTTAGCAAACACAGCAAAAGCAAAATGTCACGTTTAAGAGGACCATTTACTGAAAAGGGAAACCCCCCCCCCCCCCAACATCGTGTGAGGACTAAGTTTTGTGTCACTAAGCAGTATTTTTGTAATAGTATGGACAAGTATAACGATAATTATTGCTTGTTCTAATTAAAATTAAAGTTTATAAAAGGTTTTTTTTTTAATCCAAATATACTTTTAATCTTAATAAACATATATGTGATACCCAAGAGATTACACTACTATTGTGCATAATTTAATTACTATAAAAAAAAAAAAAAAACTTTATTATGTTCATTAAAACAATTTTTAAATACATATTTGGTAAGGTTCTATATTATACAATCATATTTGGAATATTTTATATAATCTTAATAGTAATTTAACATATAAAAAAAAAAAATTAAAAAAGAAATTGATAGAAAAAAAAAGAAAATGGTAAAAATATTTTACTTTTTGCTATTATGTATACAATTTCATTTTACAATCTGCATACCATTCAGTAAAAAAATCAATTTGACTATAAAAGATAAAGTTTGCACCTATAATTTTCAAGATCAACAAAAAAGCTATACTAATATGTTAACAGCTGTCTTTGGAAATAAAATACCTTTTATTATCAATAAAATAGCACCAACGCAAAAGGATTATACAGGTGTAAAAATTATGAAAAAACATGTTATTAGTAATAGAGTTTCTACAATTGAAGATATATTAAGTTTAAATTTTTGCTATAAGGGGAAGTTAGTTAAAAGTATAGATATTGACAAGCATCTTGATAAGAAGTTCAAAATTAATGACTGGAAAGCACCTATATGCTTTTATTTAGACGATACTCCACAAAATAGTTATTCTTTGCGAGATAATACAACACACCTGGTAAGTCATATAAAAACATATCTTACCAAAAATAAATATTACAAGTTCCTATTTAAACCAAAAAACATACTAAACGAGACATTAAAATCAAAAAGTTTAAAAAATATTGATAAATTCCATTGTTTCAAAGTGGCAAGGCGAAAAAAATATAGCTATAGAGACTTAAATATATTTTTCCCACAGCAATGGGTTGGTGGTTTATTTTATTGTAAACAGGACACGGCTTTAAAAAAACTCGTATTGAACAATTATTTAGATGATAACTTGGAAATGCTCAGCATAAATAATCATGATAATAGTGGGACAGAAAAAGACACTGACAGTGGGAATGATTATAAAATCATGTGTAATATCTCAATTGCCAAACCGGTATTGCCGCTCATTGCAGACAATTTTAGAAGATACTGGACTGAATATGATGGGTTAAAAAAAAACTCAAAGCATTTTATTGATTTCAAATATGTAAAGATAATCCCATACCTTTTGACACCTTCGATTGATCCAGATACATTAAATTTTATACCTGAGAAGAATGATAATGGTAGCGACGATGATCTTTCGTCAAAATTTAATAGTCTCATTGCAAATACACCTATGGATTATGATATGTCACCATTTAGAAAATTGAAAATTGTAGATTTATTGTTCAACAACAAAAATTCAACCGCTTCCAAAAATAACAATACTAATACAAAAGTTTTATATCCCAAAAAAAGAGATGAATTATGGTTTAATGAGATAAATGTTGAAGAGGAGTATGATTATGATGCATTAGAATTGAGTAAGTTTGATCAATTAATTCAATACACTTTAACTGCTTTGAATAATATTTCTAAATCTGAAAAATTCAAAGAAAAGTACTTTCCATGGAATATAAATATAGATTTTAATAAATTCTTAAATAATGATAAAATTGGTTTGAACAATAACAACAATGGTTCCAAATCTTTGGATAACATTAAACATAAAATTATTTCAAATCCAAAAGCCCATTTAAGTAGCACTATATATGAAGGCAAAAAATCTTTAGTGAAATTGGGCACGAAATTCTGGAACCAATATAGCAGTATGGAAGATAGGATTGTTACCTTGATATTGTCTAAATTATTTATTAGCGAATTAAATAATTTGCAAAATAAGTGGGGGTCATTGAATATAACAAAAGAATATTTTAAGTATTAATTTATGATTGAATAATATTCGGATAAAAAAAAATATTATTCTCCTCAAATGATACTATTACTTAGAAGTGAATGAAAAATCAAGTAAGTAAACAAATAATTTATAAATTTGGAAAAAGAAAAGGAAAAAAAAAAAAAAAAAAAAAAAAAAAAAAAAAAATCACTAACAAAATCACAAATTCTAAGTAAACCCTATAATTAATTCATAATATACAACAATAAAATGCTTTTTATTTTAATTTTTTTTTATTTTTATTTTTTTTTTTTGTACTATTAATGAGGTAACAAATTTTAGAATTAAACATAGACAAAATGAAATAAAACTCATCATATAAAATACAGTCAAATTAAAAAAAAATTATATGAACCATTTTTTTTTTTTTTTTTTTTTTAATATGTTTTTCCTTTTTCTCCCGAGTAAATTATCACCAATAGTTCAGCCCATTCTTCTCTAGGTTGTTATTATAATAAATCCATGAAATGATTTACATTTTTGCATCATGCATTATTTAAACTTAGTTGCTTCAGACCAAATCCGTTTTTCCTGGTTCATGATTATTCGCATAAAACGAATGCATACTATCCTCTCTTTGCACAGATCTTGAATTAGTGTTAAAATCACCACTTGCATCATTATAATTTATAAAGGGTTTCCCTCTTTCTTCAAGAGCATTAGGATTATCCATAAACTCAAACCCATCATCTAACTGTTCACTAGTTCTATAAGAACTCATCAACCCATTATTGGCTTCTGATTGTGGTCTTATATTACCACTTATGGAATTATCTGTCAACTGTGTTACGGGCCTCCCATCATCACTATACCTAGAACTTGTATTTGAACTCTTTTTAAATTTTTTCGTCAATGAAAACAATCTTCCCTTTAGACCCTTGGATTGGCGCTTACCAGAATTTGACCGTAAATTTTTTTCATCAAAATCTTCACCTGGAGAATATGAAGATGTATCGTTGGTATGATCATTTTCCATAACCCCATTGTCATTCGACGATGAATCATTTAATTCGTCTGTAATATTATTGGACAAACCAAGCAAATTTTCATTCGCACTACTGGCAACTTCACCAGAGAAAACATTTGTGGAATTCTCATAAGGTGTCGATCCCTTTTCACTCTTTTGACCCTTGTACAATTCATCCTCCCAATTCTCCTCGTGGTCTTTAGCTGCATTACCCAATGCCAACAATTCAGCAGCAATAGTATTGTCAATTGGACCATTGGTGGAGGCATTTCTTTGGAAAGATGTTCTATCATCTTTAGCCGGCTTGAATCTTAAATCTGGATTCTTGGAAAATATAACCAAGCAAGTGTAAACTATAATCAAAATCAATAACACAAACGAAAAGGCCGCATTTAAAATAAAAAAAACCCACCCCATAATAGAAGCAACTGAACGTGGTTGCTTAAACAACCCACTGAAAAACATAAATAAAAATGAGTTAATCAATGTAACTGTGGTGATAAAAATACTGAAGATATTGGTCACTCGGTCCAAATATGGCTGATAAACAATTAAAATAATAAAATAAACCAAATCAATAATAAAAATAGCCAAAGCTTGGGTTTGTCCACTTTGCTGAGAAAAACTGGTGAAAGCAGCTTTAACTAAATTATAGCACAAAACAACACAGCCCCAATAATAAAATCTGGCAGAAAACATTGTATAGAAAAACCCGTACTTGTTTAAAACAACTTCGTCACCATATAAAATAGCAGCTGGGTTACTATGTTGTTGAACAGAAACTCTGGCAAAATATATAGTTCTAAAACTGGCCCATAGCATTAGTCCACACGTTAAAACAATAAACAAACAGGCAATAACAATAACGGCTGGGGAATCACGTTCCAAAAATTCCCAAAAAGATAAAATGGTTAATTGCGTAAACCCAATATAAACATATCTTAGCAAGGCACCCTTCAAAACATTTCTCCAATTACTCCTGAAACCCAGAAATCTAGTGTTTCTTAGCCAACCGGCCCTAATACTTAATTCGATACATGACTTGCAAAAAATAATAAAGCCTGCTAAAACATAGCCACATAACACAAAAAACGTGAAACCGGTAACGACAACGCTTGTATTTTCAATATGCATTTGATAGGCCATCCTTCTTATGCCTCTGAAAATTAATACATTACTGTTCCCATATAAAATAATCTGGCTGGCCCTCTTCATTAATTCGCTATTTTTAAACGCGTTCCAACCTCTTTGAACCAAAATAGAAATGGTAGTAGAGGTCAAATATAGACTAGGGTTACCCCCAGTGGATTGAACATACCACCTAAAAATTTTTTGCATAAAAGTGATTCTTATCAATCCCATTGACCAGGCTAAATTTTCTGCCCAAGCAGCTGCAATAGGTGGAACTTCCTGGGCATGCTGCATAGAAACAACAACAACACTTTGAAAATATAGAAATAAAGACATCGTATTGGCAGAAATATGAGAGGCAGCTGTTGAATTACCAAAGGCACTCAACATAGCAGAAACTAATAACCCTAGCCCAGCAACAACGGCCGTAGCCCATTTGACACCAATTTGCGAAACAGTTTTACCGTTTGTAAAAAAAGCTTGAATGCATGCAATAACTTTATCTCCATCACTTAAATCAACAACATTAACACGGGCAAATGCATCAATATCAGGAACGGTATATGCAATACCAGGTATGTCCTTGACATATTCTTCAGAAATATATTGAATAGATTCTACTTCAATTTCACCAGGAGTCACTGGGCAAAATTGTTTCCAATCAATATCACATGGGTTAATCTGCTTAGTAATAATTTTAAAGCCATAAGCATAAACATCGATTAATGCTACAACATACCCAGTAATTTCAGAGTTTAGATTCAAGGAATAATGAAGAGATCTATCGTCTGGATCGAAAACAACATCAAATGTTTTAGGAGCTAACTGAGAATTTTCCATGCAAGTAATTAAAGAACTTGCTTCTAATGTTCTTTTACACTCAACAACATGGGAAAGCGTTGTGTAAAGTATGGTTATGAATATATTATAAAAATTCAAAATTCTCATTCCTTTTTGTTTTTGTTTGTATATATAAATATATTCTTTTTTTTTTTGTTACTTGATTAATAGGGTAAAAGAAAGATAAATAAATAAATACTAACCCTCCCCTCCCTTAGATTGGTATATTTTGGTGAGATTTAAATGTTTCCTTTTTTTTGTTTTGTTTTACGTTTTTCATAAACAGAAAGAGACTAAAAAAAAAAAAAAAAAAAAAAAAACTACATTACAAGAATAACTAAATGGTTTAATGTAACAAAGGAAATGGTAGAATAAGAATAAGTGTAAGGTATCCAAATAAGTTATCAATAGAGGTGAAAAAAGTCTTAATGCTTAAAAAAAGGAAAAAAGAAAAATAAAAATGAGGTTTATAAAAGTGTATTCATAAATATTATATATATATATATATATATACAAATACTTAAAAATAGAACAATAATATCAGTAATTAACACCAGAAAAAAAATATATATATAAAGAAAACTGAATATTTTTTTTTTTTTTCTTTTTTCTTTTTTTTCCTAAAAATAACAACAATTAAATTCCCTCATCTGTGGTTCTTTCTTAGAAAATTAAGATATGTACAGGTGTCTATATACAATGATGCGTTAACATACTTTTTGCCCATAGATATCACGTAGTACACAAATTATACCAATTACAATGTTATATCTCTTTAGACGACGGTACAGTTATCGGTTAACCAGAAAAGACAAAAAAAGAAAAAAAAAAAAAAAAAGTTCTATTCTATAACAAAGATACATTATCAGTAACAGAATCGGGCCTAATATGGGTAAATTTGGGAATAGGATTATCACCAGTTGTAACTATTTGAATGTCCTTGCCCCAAACAATACCAATAGCATCATATATTGTACTAATGTAGAACACATCCAATTCTAAATTCTTTTTAATGAGTTGCAATTCAAGTATATCAGTACCAGCACACCAATCATTATCTCTACACAAATTTTTTAAATCATTCTTATTATCAATTGGAACCATAACTATTTTCATTTTATTTACGGATGCACCATACAATTTCTCCTTTAATCCTCCAATAGGTAATATCTTACCAGTTAGTGTGATTTCACCTGTCATACATATTTTCCTATCAACTTTTTTTTTTAATAAATGCGATAATAGACCCAAGGTAATGCACATTCCAGCACTAGGGCCATCTTTGCTGATAGCCCCCTCAGGAACATGTAAATGGAACTTGGAGTTTAAATAGTTGGATCCAAATGGCTCCATTGGAATGCTCTTGTTATACAATAATGACTGTATTAAACTATTGCCCACATCAATGGACTCTTGTAAGATGGATCCTAAATTACCTGTAGTAAAAATTGTAGGCCCCGATTCCCCTTCATTTTCTCCTGTTTTAACTATTTCAAATACCAACACAGAACCACTACCGTCGTTATTATAAGACAATCCATTTACAACGCCCAATAATTCGCCGTTGTTCTTATCATATTTAGTGACCAATTGATTTAAAAAATTTATATTTTCAGGTTCGCCTAATATCTGAACCAATCTTTTAGGTGTTATTGTTACAGTCTTGTTAATTTTTGTTGAGGTTTGTGTATTATCAACAAGTTCTTGGAAAATAATATATCTTACTATAGTTGCCAATTTTCTTTCCAAGTTGCGAACACCAGCTTCTCTTGTATAATTATATATTAGCATTTCCCAAGACCCACAATCCAATTTAACGTAAGCCCGGTTATCAGTACAGCCATTTTTACAGTTCAATCTATGTAGACCATTTAGCTTGATTTGTTTTGGTAATAAAAATTTTTCGCCAATATTGCGTTTTTCATCAAAAGTGTAACCTGATAGCTCAATAACCTCCATTCTATCCAACAAGGGAGCTGGTATTTCATGCATATCATTAGACGTACATATAAAAACGATTTGGGATAAATCAATAGGAAATCCAACATAGTGATCAATAAAGCTATTATTCTGTTCAGGATCCAAAACCTCCAACAATGCAGCTGAAGGATCACCGTTCGATCCTACATTGCTACTGCCCCTACCAGATTTCCTAGACAAAACCTTATCTACCTCGTCTAGTAATATCACTGGGTTCATACAGTTGCTTTTTCGTAAAGCATTGACTATTAGGCCATTCATACTGCCCACATATGTTCTTCTGTGGCCTCTGATCTCACTTTCATTGTAAATGCCACCCAAAGATATTCGCTGAAATTTCCTTCCCAATATGTTCGCAATAGATTTACCGATTGACGTTTTGCCAACTCCAGGTGGTCCATCTAATAGCAATATAACAGGTCTCGTTTCATCATGTTTACTGGTTTTGTCATTGCCGGTTAATTGATAAATACATAAATACTCTAAGATTCTCCTTTTAACCTGATTTAATCCATAGTGGGCAGCATCCAATTGTCTCTTGTATTTATTTAGATTAAACTTTAACTCATATTTAGCACCAGACACTTTACTATCATAATAATTCGTGCCAAATGGGATATCCGTGATGATGTCAAAATAATTTCTTAATTGATTATACTCAGCAGTTTGTGGATTCATTCTTTTCAACCTTCTGTAGTCTTTTTGCAAAAGTTTTATACCATCTGGATGAATACCTAACCTATCGACATTTTTCATAAATTTATGAAGTTCATTGTCCGCGTCATTAGCATTATCATCATTATCATCATTTTCTTCTTCTTCTTTTTCAGGATTTCGAGTGTTATAATTATTAGATGTATTAGTAGAATTAGTAGTAAATTTAACTAGTCTCACTGGTTTCGCATTGTGACTAATACCTTTCACATCATCTAAGCAGATTTTTAGGCCCTTCAATTGACTAGCGATAAGTCTAGTTTTTTCCAACCTAGTTAACTTTTCTCTATATGTTGTTTCGACATATTTCACAGCATCCATAATATTTTGTAAAGTATGAACAAAATCTTCACCGACAATTTTGTGGAAAGTAGCCCATTTTTCATTGATGTTAAAAGCCTGTAGCATTAAGTATTTCTGTGTTTGTGTTGTAGGTAGCCTAGTAATTATTAAATCAATTACTTCTAAAACGCTAGATAAGTTTTTTTTTGAATAGGATTCATCCTTGTATTTTAATACTAATCCCCAAAATTTGACAAACTGAGGTCTTGTGAAATCAATATACAAGATGTTGCACAAGGGCGAAAGTAAATATAGGCTATCATTATGATTTTTCCCATTTAAAGATTTCTTGAAATTAGCACAAAACTTAGTTATCCTTAAATCAATAGTATGTAAGTCATTCAAGAACCCAGGTAAATATTTTAAATTTTCATCATTTTGATTTTTAGCGCCAATATCGATTAGTGTTTTATCACTATGGATTAGACTATCATTGAAATTAAGAGCTGAATTAATTTGGACCCGACTTCTGGCTATCGATTTAAACGAAACAACTAAATCTTCATCTTTGATAACACAACCAACAATCTCACAGACAGAACCTGAAAACCAATTAGCATTGGAAGCATTGTTGTTAGTAGTATCAATAATAGAAGGGGATAGAAAATTTGGTATCAATATCATATATAACGGAAGTTCTTCTTTATTATTAGACCCCTTGATCCGATAATTATGATCAAAGCTTAGAAGATTACACATGGTACTGGAACTAATTACAGAGATATCATCATTACTACTGGAGCCTTCAATACTGATTTTCTTTAGAACAAGATTTTTTCGGAAGTTTGGCTGTGACTTGTAAACTTGGAATATTGATTTTATAAATTTCTTTTTGGGGATCTTGAACTTATAAATCGACCCCGGTAAGGTAATCAACCTGTTGTATTTATACAATGAAATTACTGGGAATGAAGTTAGTTCTAAAATTTGACTATCGGGTGGTTCTTTATTGTCAGGCATATTACTTTTATTTTTCTAGTGATCAGTTAGCCTATTTTTTTTTTTTTTTTTTTTTCTTCTTTTTTCTCCTCTTTGTATGAATATATGTTATTTTTTATGTTACTCTGATTATTTTCTCGAAAAATAAATAAATTTGGTACAAATGCTATGGTGATATGATTGCCTAATTCCGTGTGTGTTTTTTTATCAAATTTATTGATAAGACAAAGCGAAAAAGAAAAAAAAAAGATTTTGTTGAAATTGGTTATTTTTAAACAATTAATATACAATATAATCACGCTAGAAGTCCGAAACAGATACGGAAGTAAAACAATCTGGACTAAGAAACTGGAATTTTTTTTTTTCCAGGCCGGATATTTTAAATTCTTTCGGTCAAATTTGTTACCAATTTAAAGAGATGTATTTAACAATAAATTTATGTTTTCTATTTTCATTCTAGAATTAATGATATTTTGAAAAAAAAAAATGAAATAAATAAATTAATTAAGTAAAAAAAAAAAAAAAAAAAAGAAGAAAGAAAAATAAACATATAACCTAAAATTTTGCTTTTCTCTTTTTTTTTTTTTTTTTTTTTTTTTTGCAGATATTATTAAGTGTACTATTACCAAAGAATCAAAATTAATATATTAAAAGTGAAAAAAAAAGAAGATAAAATAAATATCTGATGAATGAGCATCACAACATAAAAAGAACTTTAAAAATAACCAACAAAATTGTGTAACAGCGATCATTCTTTAAAAGTAGCTAGAAATGAGTTTCTATCATAATCTTTAGCAACATCCTTTAAAATGTTTAAAATATCAGGCTGATAAAAATTTGCAGAGAAACAACCATGTGTAACTGAGAATCTATGCGAATCCATTGAGGAAATAAAGGAAATAGCATCAGCGGAGTCCTTATTAATTAATTCGTAATCATATTTATTCTCATTGTTCAATTTTGATGAATGCTTCCCCATAGTTTTAAAGATTTTTGAGCATTTCTTTGAAATAAAATTTATTAAAATATTGGTATATTTGCTAATATAACGGCAAAATCTTTTCAAATGTATCATTTTAGCGTCTTTAATAGATTTCAACTTGTTACACAGCTGACCAGCTAATATTATCAAAATTTCTCTCAACTTTATAATTTTCCCAATTTTTTCTGCATTAAAAACAACATACTTGTTTTTAAAAAAAGCTTTTAAACTCAAGCCAATTTTTTTAACTTTATCTAAGAGAAAAGTTAAATTCCGAACATTATATGATAGATTGTTATCATTGGCATTAAAATTATTATTTTCCAAAAAAATATTTTCTTCAGAAACAATAGAACTAGTAATCGAATATGGGTTATTATCAAACACATTATTACAATAACAACTGGAAGAAAAATAAGACGAAACGTTACTAGAACTGTAATTTCTAAAACTTGATTCATAAGTATGCTCTACTGAAGCAACAACATTAAGTTCTAAATCTTGATGTTGTAAATGTAATAATTCTTGTAAGGCATAATGATCATCTAAAACATGAATAGGGGTTCTTGTATAAGACCATTGTTGATCAACAAAAATATTTCTATCGTTTTGGTTCTCTTCCTCTATTTCTTCTGCTTCATTTCGTTCGGTACTACTGAAAGAATCTCTAGAGTTATTCAGCATTTCCCTTTTCATAGATGAATCAACAGTCACAATAGTATCACATCCGCTTGCTCTTTGAAATCTTTCGTTTTCTGAAGAAAAATAACCATTAATAATATCGTCTAGAGTTACAGCAGATGATTTGGCATTGGGAAAAGAATCCAAATTAACAGAAATATTACTGATTTTACTACCAGCCACAGAAACATTGTAGTTACTGTTAACAGCACGGATAATGCCAGGCATTTCGGTAGTCTGCGCAATAGTAGTTCCGCCTAAATCACTATCAGTCTTTGTGATATTTTCTGTATCATTTTTGTTTTCCGTTTCATTAAAATATTCCTTTAAATAGTAATTGTAAATTTTACCATTAGCAGCTAAAATGTCCTTCAAGTCTTCTTCGCTTGACCCATTAAAGTCAAATGTGAATCTATTCATTAGATTCAGATGATTGTTAGAAGAGGCACTGTTAAAATTATTATCAGCTAAATTTGGCATTGGAGTTTTGCAATTGTGGATATATGTTTTTCTGTGTTATTAAAAAAAAAAAAAAAAAAAAAAAAAATAAAAATAAATAAATAAATAAACCGAAAATAGTGTTTATTAAATAAAAATAACTTGTAATAAATATTTTGAAATAAATTTTCTTTTTTTAATTAGGGGACTACTTTCAATCGAAGTTTTGGTGATTAAATACAAAAAAAGACAGTGAAAAATAGACATAAATAGGCCATTTCAATGCAGTCAATAAGCTTTTATTTGTTAGAATAAATAAATGAATAAAAAGGACATATATTAATAAAAATAGCAAAATATATAAAATTAGTTTATATAATTTTTTGATTTTATTTCTTGACACTCTAAATGAACGTTTTATTTTTTTTGATATACCCCCACCCTACAAAAACATGTAGAGCGCGTCAGTATTATCATTATTTTTCTAAGCAATTAATTTTTTGGCAAAATTTAAATATACAAAAGATTAGTGTGATTATTAATTATTAATAAATTTACCTATACCTTAGCTGGAACACCCACATTGTTTCATTAACTCAGCTGGATCCATCAATTGTACATTTTCTGTCCAATCATTAACAACCTCTGGATGTAAAGTAGAATTTTCCCATTTATTAGAATCATATGGATTTACGCTCATCAAATACAATTTCTCCAATAATGATGTGTCTAGTTGTGCATTAGGATTATGCAACTCCTTTCGTTGCCTATCATAAAAATCGTTAACTACTTGATCAAAAATAAAATTTCTTGGAATAAATAATGGATTAACTTTAGATGAAACTTCAATCCTAGACTTAAGGCTGATATTTTTGGCAGTTATATATTCTGCGTAACCTTTTAAAAATTTCTGTAATTTCTCAAATTTATGTGTATATTCGACGGAGTTACTATCGCTTTTTTTGAATAAAAGCTTTGTTAGTTTGGGATTAATGTTAGTACCATTATTGGTATCGTCATTCAGTTTAAAAAAGTCGTTTGACGTAAAACTTTGAAAATTTAAGAAGAAAAAATTATAATCTAGTTGTGAAGTGTATAGGAATTCTAATAATGGTTGAATCACGTTTGACTGCAAATTTTTCACTTCGGCTACAATTTCGTTGATATTCAGTTTATTAATATCACCAGAAATATTATCAAAAAGATTAATACCGATTCTTTGGCAAAAAATTTTTGTGAAAAATATAGTAAACCAAAATTTATATTCATTCTGAATGACACTAATCATATTACCAGCCCTTTTAACAATATATTCCTCCTTTTCAGCATGGTGGTCGTCAAAAAATAAGGATTTTTTTTCTAGTAAATCTTTTATATATTTTGGACCACAACCCAACAAGGGGGACAAACTGTCACCCAATTTGGTCAAATTCCACCAGACAGCACCCGGTTGGTTTGCATATGAATACCTAAGTTGCACATCATCATGGTTTGGTGTATAGCGTGGATCAAACTTATCCATAAAACTAAAGGGGCCAAAATCCATGGAAAGACCTATTATCGAAGTGTTGTCGGTATTTAAAACGCCATTCAAAAATCCATAAGCTTGCCAATAGGCTACACATTGTGCATTTAAAAACGATATTTTTCTGAACATATTATCATATTTTGTGAGTTTATTGATTTTAAAATCCATAACACTGGTATCATCGTCATTTTCCTTTCCATCATTTATGTCAGGGAAGTAATCTTTGGTAAATAGTTGTAATGGAGGCAACCCAGAACTGGGGAACCTATCATGTGTTTTTTCTAAGTCATTGTTGATTACATAATCACTTAGGTTAATTAAGCCTTCGATATCATTTCTCCATCTAAGTAAATCAAAATTTCCCATTCTAATCCAGCTTTGTGAATATCGGGTAACCTGTGCACATGGTTCAAAAAATTCCCTTTTGGCCCTTGTGCCTGGTAATAGAGTCAATTGAATTGCCCTAGTAGATGGCATGCCTATATGGTGCAATGCTTCTGAAATAATAAACTCTCTAATAGAAGATCTTAGTACAGCTTTGCCATCAGCAAATCTGCTAAATGGCGTTAAGCCGGCACCCTTAATTTGAAATGTGTATCTAGTACCATCAACAGTGCATGGCAAGTCGAACAAATTAACAACCCTACCGTCACCCAATTGGCCAGCAAATGTACCGAATTGAAAGCCAGCATATGCCATACTATATGGGAAAATACCATTATCTTTATCATAAAATAAACGGGTACCATTAAGAAAATCTAAATTCTCCTTATTTTTTGGATCAATTCCAAACTTTTGGAAGCTCTTTGGGGAACTTAGTATAGACTTATAATGCAATCTCCTTTCAGGTACAGTGAATGCATATTGAGCATCTTTAGAAACCATCCTTGGTGTGTGGAATACTTTCTTCCATGTTTTTTCGTCATCTTCATTCTCATAAATATCAATAGCTTTTGTTGCCGTTGGAATAAGTAAATCTGGTTTTAACTTGTTGCGATTAACAGCTGTAAAAGATGTAAATTTTGAAGAGGCCGAATCTTTTAATATATCTTTTAGTAGCAATAATTGCGGTGTGTTATTACTCATTTTAGGTTGCAAGTGGTTTCTTTTAGTTATTTATGTTAACTTAATAAGTGGTTATTAAACATTATTATAACTAGTTAGTGTTATGTTGTGTTGTGTTTTATTTTTTTTTGTTTTTTTGTTTTTTGTTTTTTTAAGGGATAGGAGGAAGAAAATGTGAATTGAAAAAAGAATGAAATCATTGCCATACGTTTTATATAGAGGTGACCAGAGGGAGAGCTTGAAATTTTTTTTTTCCCTTTTTTTTCAGTTTATGTTTTACTATATGACAACTTCTTGTGCTGTTAAATATATAATATTTTTACACCGTGAAAAGAGATTCTTTTAATGCTTAGAACAACATTGTAATTTTGTACGGAAAAAGAATTGAAGTTGAAAATAGACACGATCAAATTAGCCATTCCTCCGCTCTTTAGCAATAATTGTTGCGTTACGTAATTATTTAACGTAAATGATTAATTTGGAAAAATGAAGCACGCGAGTACGTCATAAATAATTAAAAGGTTGTTAATAATCAAAACTGTTTTTGATTGGATTTAAGCTCACTTTTGCTTTTTATAATAACTCTTGGTATTAATATTATTATTCTTATTTATTGTTATTTCCAATTTACACTCTGTTGATTTAATTTCTAATTTCTATTTTGTTATATGTTATTGTTTCATCATGCAACATTGAATTATTACGTAAAAAAGAAAATAAGCAATAAGTTTTTCCATCAAAAAAAAAAAAAAAAAAAAAGAAAAAAGAAAAAAGAAAAAAGAAAAAAAAAAAGAAAAAAATTTAAGCGTTTTTATTGAAGGAAAAACATTTTCTGTTTTGTCCTTTTTTTTTTTCTTTTTGTATCTTTTTGTATCTTTTTGTATCTTTTTATATCTCCCCCCCCCCCTCTTCCCTCCTTATCTGATCTTTAGTTGTAAGCATAAGTTAACAGAATATAAGTAGTAATATACTGGTCGATAATGAATAGTGGCAATGAAAATAATAACGTTGCTGATATTACTGCTCAAAAACCCCAAAAACATATTTCTTCATCTGCAACAGCCGCCACAGTCTCTATGATTACAAATACTAATAATAATGCTATAAATAATACCCATTCTTCCACCGAACATACAACTCCAGATGCACAATACTTATTAGGATATCCAAGTTCTGCACGTCAAAAACATTTGATATCTGAAGAGCAACAAGTCCCTCTTTCTACTGCGGCTAATTCTAACGGTACTACAGCTACTGGCTTTATTACTCATGATTTACTAAATGATACGCCTATAACGACCGCAACTTCCAATGTTGTTGTTGGTACCATAGAAACAAGAACTAGAGCAGACTCAAAACTTGAACCTGTACTGGGTCCAACTTCAATAACACCAAATAATAACAATATCATGCTAAATAATATAACCGCTGCCACTGCTGATAATCATTCTACCTCTAAAATTGTTGATGCAAGTACTAACGGCAATGGCATTCTACATTCTGATGTGATTAATAAAACGAACAATACTACAACTAGTTCTACCCGTAATATTGGGCCTGCGGGTAAGACCACTCTTATTGCTACTCAGCCTAAAAGTATTACCAATAATACCCAGGAACTAGGCTTTTTATTAAGTGAATCAAATTTTAATTCCACCAAGATAAGTAATTTGATAAGCGAGAATAGTGTTAATAACCCTACGAATACCAATGCTGCTAATAGTATTATCACCAGTAATAACATCAATCATAATAAGGGTAATAATAATAGTAATAATGATAATAATAATAATAATAATGCTAACAACAACAACAACAACAACAACAACAGCAACAATAACGGAGAAATCAGTAGCAGCAGCAGCAAGAACAACAACAACAATAATAATACCAACGACGACAATACCAATATTAATACCAATATTAACACGAAAATGAATAATCACAGCACCAATAACACTAATATTCATGCGAATGCCAATAATAATAATGTTCCTATCAAAAATTCTACCAATGATGACGACAATCATAACACGAACATTAATATTAATTCCATATCCAAAGGTCTTGCTCCTGTTGTTACTAATAGTGGCAATCTCACTGATTTAGGATCTGTACATTTACCCTTTAATAATGAAGTTATCAATACTACTACTACTACTACTACTAATACTAATAATAATAATAATCATAATAATAATATACGTGCTATGCATGATAACAGACGCAGTAGTAGAAGTACTGCTAGTATTAATAACACTGATAATACTACTACTACTCATATTAATAAAAATACCAACTATCTCAATACCAGTAACGGAACACGTTCTATTAACAATTTACCCTCTAAAACTGCCAATAACATTATAGGGAACAATGAAAACGGTATAATGGTGAATAACAATGGCATAACCACAAGTGTCCAACTATATCAAAGGATTGAAGATGTGTCTGTTAGATTAATGGCACTAGAAGAAATAACGAGGAAATTGTATTTTAAAGTTGATGAGCAAAGGCGAGAAATTTTAGGGTTAAGAGCGGAAAATAAAGCTTTGATCACGGAACTGTCTTCCAATTTAGTGAATGTAAACAATAAATTAGAGTCATTTATGATAGATTTCAGTAATAATATTAGCGGTACCCAGAATAACCATATAACCAATGGAAATAATAATAGTTTTGGTCTTACTGGCAACTTGTTTTCTATTTTGTCGCATAATAATCAGAGTAATGGTAATGTAAATATAACACCTGGGAGCGCTAGTAATCCATTAGAGGATAAACTATCCCTTTTAGGTGATGTGTTGAAAAATAGGATGAATAGTAGTGGTAATCATTCTGGAACACCTGCCACTACCTTGTACACATCTGCACTATTGAATAATTATAATACTACACAGAACAATAAGAGTTACACAGATGGAATCAATGCTACTACCAGTTCATTAGCAAGTACGAAAAACAGTGGCACTGAGGATACCAATAAAAACAGTGCTTCTACTTACATTACTTCTAATGGGGGTGTTTTAAATGATTTTGAAAAACTAATAAATGAGGGAACAGTTAGACCCTTTAAGTTAAACCCATCTGTTTTAACAAAAAAGAAGAAGGAAAAAGAGCAACTGCGAAAAATAAGGAATCGATTTAATTCAGATGCTAGTTTAGAAGAAGATCTTTCAAGTTTAAAATATGAAAAAGGTGATCGTAACAATCGCGATGAGAATGGAAATCATAAGCATGCGTTGGCTACCTCTTCTAGTTTACCTAATATAAACAATTTTACGTTTAATTCACTACTACAATCAAATCAAAATGTTTCTACTACTTTATTAAATGGTGGTAATAACACTGTCGGCGATAATACCGAGACTGTACAAACACCTAAGCTATTGAATTTTTTGAAATTAAATGGCAATGGTGGTTCTACCACTAACCTTGCTACTGCTAGTAATCATATGCTCCAAGGACATAACAGATTACACAACAACAACAACAACAATAATAATAATAACACCGCTGGATTATTAAATACGGCAGTTTTCACATTGGATGATAATAGCAATAATTCTGTGAATACTGAACCGGTATCTACGATTTCCAATAATAACAATATTAGTAGTACTGCCACTGTTAATAATATGGCGGCTCCAGCTTCTACGGTTAATAATCCTAGCGCTATGAATCAGCTTAATTCAGATAAAAAAGTTTATGAGGAAAAAATTGTTCAGCATTCCGATTATAATAACCATGATAACAACAATACTGAGGATATCAACAATTATGAGGAAGATGATGGTTATGAAGAAGAAGATGTTGATGACGAGGATGATGATGAGAATGAGGGACTGGCTAATGTTAAACGGAAAATAAATTCTAGTGATTCTACTAAATCATTTACAAAGCATAGAAGAAAGAAGAGAGTTAAGGATACCGGCAATGTTTATGCTACCAATGACGGTACCAACAAGAAGACTAAAACTATGAAAGATTTTTCAATAAAAGATTTACAAAACACGAAGGAAAACCAGCAGTTGCCAAAAGATATAGATTACCTCATGGTCAAAGCACCAGAAACTGTACGATTAATATGGGAGGAATATATTCAAGGTGTTGATGGTAAGCCTTCGGTAATGTATTTAGAAAATACGTATGGGAATAGATGGAGGAGAGAAAAAAATAGTAAGACTTTTAGTAGGAGGAAAAGATTTTATAAATTTATTATTAATGGGATGAAAGAGGGAAAAACCGCTGACGAAATGATTAATATTTTAGAATCAAAAAGAGAGTATATAGATGATAAAGGGGATAAAAAAAAGAAAACCATTGGATGGCTTCAACAGACATTGGCGGGGACATAGGTTCGTTAGTTACTTTAAAAGAATTATTCATTCATTCATTCATTCAATTTTTTTTTTTTTTCTTTTTTTTTTTTGAAATATTTAGCATTTTAGTTTGATTTTTATTATTTTTTATATATAAGTTTTAGATTTCTATTTTTGTCAGTCTGATATATATATTCATTTCTTTAATTTTTTTTTATTTTGGATTATTTATTAATTATTATTTTGTACTATTAGATGATTTTATAATAGCTGTTGCAATGACACTTTTCATTGGTTCTTCGATGCTAAACGATAATGTTATTTCTTTTTTGATTCCCGAACAGTTTCTTTTAATTCCCGTGAAATTTTTTTTTAATGTGCTTTAAAAAAAAAAAGGGGAAAGGAAGGAAAAATTTTCACGTGCTATTTTTTGTAATCTTTTGCAACTTTTTCTAAGATTTATAAAATTAACGTTAACAAAAGTTGCACATCTTTCTGCAAAAATGTTGGATGCTTGGATTTAAAAGAAAGGGAAAAGAAGAAAAAAAAAAATACCTGTTCTTCGATTGTTATTTTTATAATTTCATAATCATGGACTTTTTTTTTTTTTTTTTTTTTTTTTTCTTTCTTTTTCTTTCTTGTTCTTTTTTCGCCTATTATGAAGAAAAGTGTGGTTGGTGGCTACGCTGATAATCAACTTGGCAAGATTAGATTTACGTAGCAAAAAAGTGTTATTCTAACATGAAAAAAAAAAAAACTATGTGCAATTGTTTGGAGACATAATTCTAATAGTATTATTAATAGCGCAATTTTTTATTTTATTTTATTTTATTTTTTAAAAGAAATAATTACACCTGTAATTGACTCTAACCTAAATAGAGTGAAGCTAGTCCTTGATCATAAATCAATCGTGTAATATAAGTTTTTCTATTTTTCCCTTTTTTTCTTTTTTCTTTCGTTTGTAAAATAAAATTAAATCTTTTCCCAAAAATAATGTACAGAACAAAAAAAAAATTTATTTGTATAATTATTTATTAACTTAATTTAATTTACTTCTTTTCCGGAGAAAACACCTTGACGGTTCTATATTCATAACACAATCAAACCAACGTAATATATATAGGCTGTGTTAGTTTATTTCTCTTGATTTATTTCTATAAAATTAATAAGCAAAGGTAATAAAATTGAACGCAGTTTTATTTCACCCTATTATCTACATTTTTTATTTTGTTTTGAAACTATTGCGAAATATATATGTATGTATGTATTTGTGCACGTATTGTAAGTATCTGGGCTTTTTTTTTGTTACATTAAAAAAAAAAAAAACAAAATAAACAAATTCAGTAATGAATAATTAGTATTGTAATAATTTGTTATTAATTGAAAGATCCGTTTTTCTATTATTATTATTCTTTTTTTGTTTTTTAAATTGTGTGTTTATTAAAGACATGTGTTGTCTTTATTCCTTAAATCATCTCATAAAACAAAACAAAACAAAACAAAACAAAACAAAAAAAAAAAAAGGGAGATCTTACACGAACATAAATTTCCAAAAAATTAAAAATTTTCTCAACAATAAAAAAAAATAAAATTTGATATTTGAAAAAAAAAAAAAAAAAAAAAAAAAAAAAAAAAAAAAGTATATAAAAGGGTGGTTTAGTTAATCTCCTGTGAAATCTTCTTTGAATTAATTCCCTTAGATTTCAAACTATTTTAGACTGGCAATTTCTTTTGTCTTTTGTAATAAATATATAAAAATTTTACTCCTAAAAAAAAAAGAAAATCAATCAAAACTAAAAAGTTTAATTTATAACAACAAATAACAATAAAAAATGGGTTTCTTTGACAAGGCTAAGGCTTATGCTGAACAAAAGGGTAAAGATGAATTGAATCAAAGGTTCAACAACTTGAGCGTTGGTGGATCTAACAACAATAACAGTTCCTCTAACTCTGGTAACAATGATGATTCTTACGGTTCTAACAATAACAATGATGATTCTTACGGTTCTAACAATAACAATGACGACTCATACGGTTCTAACAATAACGATGATTCCTACGGTTCTAACAACAATGATGATTCTTATGGTTCCAAGAAGAGTGGTAAGAAGGGTGGTGACTCATACGGTTCCAACAATGACGACTCTTATGGTTCCAACAACAACAACAATGACGATTCTTATGGTTCCAACAACAACAATGACTCTTATGGTTCTAACAACAATGATGATTCCTACGGTTCTAACAACAATGATGACTCTTACAGTTCCAAGAAGAGCGGTAAGAAGGGTGGTGACTCATACGGTTCCAACAATGACGACTCCTACGGTTCCAACAACAACAACGATGACTCTTATGGTTCTAACAACAATGATGACTCTTACAGTTCCAAGAAGAGTGGTAAGAAGGGTGGTAACTCATATGGTTCCAACAATGACGACTCCTACGGTTCCAACAACAACAATGATGATTCCTACGGTTCTAACAACAACAACGGTGACTCTTATGGTTCTAACAACAATGATGACTCTTACAGTTCCAAGAAGAGTGGTAAGAAGGGTGGTAACTCATACGGTTCCAGCAATGACGACTCCTACGGTTCCAACAATAACAATGACGACTCTTATGGTTCTAACAACAACAACGATGATTCCTACGGTTCTAACAACAATGATGACTCTTATGGTTCCAAGAAGAGTGGTAAGAAGGGTGGTAACTCATACGGTTCCAGCAATGACGACTCCTACGGTTCCAACAATAACAATGACGACTCTTATGGTTCTAACAACAACGATGATTCCTACGGTTCTAACAACAACGATGACTCTTATGGTTCCAAGAAAAGTGGTAGAGGTGGTAACTCCTACGGTTCCAACAATGACGACTCATATGGTTCTAACAACAATGATAATTCTTACGGTTCCAACAATGACGATTCTTACGGTTCTGGTAACAATAATGATTCTTATGGTTCTGGTAGAGGAGGTCGTGGTGATGATTATTAGGAATAAAAAAGTTGATGATGTTCAATTTTCTTTTTCTTTTCTAATTTTCAGTTCTTGAAATAACTAGTTACTGTCAGTATTTGTTATCTTTTTATATGATTTTATTTACTTTTATAGTATCTCTATTCAAATTAGTTTAAATTAAGTTTAGCTTATGAGATTATTCTGATAATGTTTGGATTGCACCACAGGCTGGATTTTCATAGCATGTCGAAAAATACATGCCTAAAGCTGGGGCCTTTCGATACTTTAAACTTGAATATATCGTCAAGAAAAAAAAAAAAAAAAATTCAGAAAAATAAAAAAAGTTGATTCTTTCTCCTAACAAAGTCTAATTCATGGAGTACCTCAACATTTAATTATAGTTATTAATATATATATAACACGTATATAAAAATTATATAAGCATAGGGGGAGAGGGAATAGATAAAGTGAGCTTTTTCTATTTATTTAATTATTACTGTTACTACCACCAAAAGCATTGTTTAAGCGTTGATTAATTCCATTTTCAGCAACTTTTTCAAATTTATCGACGTTGTCACTACCAAACTTGGTTCTAGCTTCAGAGTCAAGGTTCTTGAACTCACTATTTTGAGCAATCTTTTGTTCCCCTTCCTTTTCGTAGGTTTGGAATTGACTGCCAGCAATCTTACCTTCAATACTCTTTTCAATAGAATTCATTGTTGATTAATCTTGTTTTCGTTTTTTTTTTTTAATTTTTTTTAATTTTTCTTCTTTTTTGTATCTGAAAACAAAAGCCAAGACTGACCAAAAGTATTATGAAAAAGAGAAAGTGAAGGAAAATGAGATCAAGAGGATACGGAAATATTAAAAAAAAAAAAAGTTGAGTGAGAAAGACAAATATTAGATAAATATATATGTATTTATATAAAAGGAAAATAGGGGTAAAAAAATTTGAACAGATTCATATGAAACAGTAACAATTAATGGATTGTGTTTAAATTAAGATACGCATTAGAAGGGAGTGAACTGTGAAGAAAATGGGATTAAATTAAATAAGCTTCTTTTTTTTTTTCGTTTACCGAACGGAACTTATTATTTTGAGACAACTGTTTTTAATTTGCATTTTTTTTTTTTTTTTTTTTTTTTTTTTGCTGAGATATTTTGTACAGGTGTATGAAAAATGTTAATCCCTTCCCTTCTTCGAACAATGGACCGCTACAATCGCTTTAGACTTCTGGGATAGTTTCTTAATAAACTAAACGCCTTCTTAGCCTCCTTTTTTATTTTTTTTTTGCTTAATAAAAAAAGAATTTAGAAACAAATCGGAATAATTAACCAATAAAAATGAAAGAAGAATTAAGTATCTATTATTGGCAATTTTTTCTTTCTTTCTTTCTTTCTTTCTTTTAAAAACCCAAATCACCACTTCTTTTCTCAATCTTAACGCTCCCTTTTTTTTCAAATTTTTTTTTTTTTTTTTTTGTTTTGTGTTGCAAAGTAAATAACTACGTAGTATATTTATTTGTTTTACAAAAAGGAAACAAAAAAAAAAGGGTGAAAAAGTTATTTTTTGACTTTTTAGTAATATATCACGTGCATAAAGTAAATAGTAACGACGGCTTAAAGAAACGATCGTTTATAACGAAAATCCTTTTTTTTTAACCATTAAAAGAAATATATATAAAAATACGTATATAGATCTTTGTATGTGTAATTCATCATTTATTATAGTTATAATTATTGTTCTTATTATATGCACCCTTTAAGATTTATACATATGTTTTAAATAGCAAGAAAAAAAAAAAAAAAAAAAAAACTTGCAAGGAGTATATTGAATGTTATGGGGCTTTTTTTCTTTTTTTGTTTTATTTCCCTTTTTTTCTTGTTCTTAAGACAAACACTAAGAATCTGAATAAACGATTTATCAACTTCAAGAAGAAAAAAGTTCCAGTCTAAAAATTTTTTTTTTTTTTTTTTTTTTTTAATGACGATCTTACCCTTTAAAACACATATTATTACTTACTGTAGTAGCAATAAGATTTAATTAACCAGAACATGACTAACAAATACTATGGAATATATACTCTCGTTTACCTCCAGATTCTGAGATATGGCTGATTTATTTAGAAAGAAATGAATATGATGATGTATTTCGTTCAAATCAATATTTTTTTTAAGGGAACTTTTTAAATATATGTTTTATTTTTTTTTTTTTTCTTTCAATAATTATAACATACTAGTTGAAACTACTCATATACAGAAGGCAACTAAATTTAAGGTAAAATAATGATTTACTTTACTATTACCATTTACGAATACACACATTTCTCATTTTTTAAGGGTAACTTTTAAGGGAGGATATGGGAAATAAGTATGACCAAGCTTGTATACTCCATTCCTGAAACAACTGTTACCTTTAAAAATAATATCCAAAGACTAAAAAAAAAAAAAAAAAAAAAAAAAAAGTATATAAATACAGCAAACTTGTTGGATATTTCAGTCTTGTTTTCCTTACTGTCTTACTTAATCCATTCCATCTTTTGTATTTTATTGTTAACCTTAGTTTTCAATTGTCTCTCACTATATAAAAACTAATATCAACAAGAAAAAAAGAAAAAGAAAGCAAAAAAAAAAAAGATTAACAACAACAACAACAACAACAACAAAATGTCTAACTTATTGAACAAATTTTCTGAAAAAATCTCTGGCCATGAACACAATGAAAATGATAATGACCAACGTGGTACTCGTCAGAGTAATCAAAAGCAACAAGGCTCTTTAAACAATAGGTCTGGTAACCGTAACGAGCTAAATGATGATTATAACACTTCTGCCGGTGGTTTTGGAAACCAAGGTTACGCTGGTCGTAACTCTGGCAGAACCCAACAAGATTCTAACTATACCGGCAATGCTATGAATGATGCTGATGAGGCTGACGATGATGACCAGTTTGGTCAATATGGCGTTAGTTCCAGTCGTCAAACCAGATCTCAAACTACCTCTCACCAAAAAACAGGACCATATGACATGGATGAGGATGACAGTGATTTGACTGGCACTACTCAAGATGCTTACAACAGTGCACCTGCCCAAAGAGGTATTGGCAAGGGACATCAATATATGAGCGATAACATGTGACGTGTGTCTTTTGTTTTAAATTTTTTTTCTTTTTTTTTAAGTTCTTCTTAAAAAATTTTGTAGGCCCTTTTTTTTTTTTCATTTCAGTAGTCTAACCTTATAGTTTGGAAAAAGAAATTTTTTTTTTTCCATTTTCAGGTGTTAGGTGGTTTATTTCATTTGTTTTAGGGTAAAATATTGCGAATTGGATGATTTATAGGTACATATTACATAAAGTATTTATTACGTTTTTGAATATATATATATATATTTTTTCCGTTCTATGGACGTTTTTATAAAACATCTTGTATTTTATGTCTTATTGTAGAACGGCGATGAGAGAGAGAGAGAGAGGGAGGGAGATTTCCTTGGCACGAGGTCCCTAAAATATTTCGGACTTTTAAAGTTTGTTTTTATTAAAAAAATTCTTCCGGGATTGGTGCGTTTGCGGATATTCGCTTATTTAAGTGGAAAGAAGGAATAATTTTTGTAACTGCAAAAAAAAAAGAAAAGAAAAAAAGAAAAAACACTCAAACACACAATTCCATTTATAAATGGAATTTAGGTCTATTTCGCCGACTTCCTAGAGGAAAGACTACTTATTTCTTCACAACTTGACTGCAAGTAATGGCCAGATGACAATCCCTACCGCTGCCGGGACCCTCCCTCCTAACAAAGACGATACCTCATATGAGAAGCCAATAAACAGCACAAGGTTTTATAAGCAAAATATTGTTCCAATCTTTCATAATATAACCAAACAACAACACAATAACAATAGCAGTGGTAATAAATATATCAAATTAAGTGGAGATAAAGATATTGATAATATATCTGCATATCTTTCAAAAATTAATGAAAATTCAATCCATCTAAATACCAAGCTCTCCGGACACAAAGAACAAGAAAAAATTATACATCATCATAAACAAACAAATTTATCATATAAGTTGGCCAATAATTCTGTGCCAGTTTTTGAAGTAACAAAAGAATTATTATTCATCAATAATTTGGAGTCTCCTTTGCGATTTTACGAGGGAGTTAAAGATTTAGGTGAAAAATACGGGTGCATCATAGTTAAATTTTTAGATGACATACATAATAATTTGAATGAATCGTTTTATAAAGATTTGGATTCTTTTAAATTTAAAACGAAAAGATTATTATATGATAATACAACAAATGATAACTTGCTTACCAAACTGGAATTTTATAAACAGCTGTATGCGTATCATTGTAATACTGGAAATACTACCGGTATGCATGCCACAAAACTTACCAGAATACCCAATATCGGCAAAAAACCATTGGATTTATACAGATTATACACTTGCCTCCAAACGCATGGGGGGTATAAAAATGTTTGCCAGCGAAAGTCATGGCCACAAGTAGTTAGAGAATTAGGCTATCCTCCATCCATGATCCAATCAGTGATTACACCGATCAAAGCAGCAGCCAACAAGATATTTGATGGTTTTACATTTGATTGTAGTAATAAGAGACGGCATGAACTTAACGATGAAAGTGAAAATTGCCCACCTTTTAAAAAAGTTTGCTGTCAAGTTTTAAATTCTTCAAAAGAGTTTAACAGATTGACAGATCTCCTCATATATAAACAAAAATTTTATTTTGATAAAAATGGTATTATTACGAGCGACAGTGTACCCATCAAAAAATACAATGACAAAACATTTACGTTTTGGCACAATGGCATGGCCGAGGATTACACCACGTTGAACAGCAAGGGTGTTATGAAATCTACATATTCCCTAAGACAATTCATTTATAGAAACAAAGCCTTTTGCATGAATATATTAAATAATAATTTTAATATACACACTGGAGATGTATCAAAATACGAGCTTTCTGATTTTGAAAATGTTTATTGGAGGTTGTTAAGCGAAAAACATAATAACTTACCTATACAAGTGGAAAATAGTGTATCTGTGTCAACAAAATTGGGGAATCCTAGTAATATATCGAAATCATTAAATTTTTGGGACTTTACTAGAATTACCGATGAATCTTTGCTGAAGTATGGAAATATTGACTATAGTAACAATTTACACTCCAAACTAAACGTATCAATGTGTTTTTCTGTAAAAAATTGGACCACCATTGAAGAAAACACATATTTACCCAATGTGAATATGATTCACCTCGGTGCTTCGAAACTATGGTATGTCATTCCATCCAGTGATACAATACGATTTAACAATTTAATGAGAGCGTCGATGGAAATGACAAAACATTGTACGAAAACAAGTAACATTACACAGGATATGTTTGCTAGTTCGGATTTTTATCAAAATTTTATAAATACTTCAGATGAATTATTTTTTATAAATAATAATAAGGAAGTTGATTCTGATTATGAAGAGGGTAATACTTTTTCGATTAGTCCCGAGGTCTATCAATATAATAATAATAATAATAATAATAATAGTAATAATAATAATATTCAACTATCAGTTAAAGATATACTAAAAGAGGGAATCACTGTAAATAATTTTGTTCAAGAAGAAAATAGTTTTGTTTTCACCTATCCTGGTGCTACAACCTTTAATCTATCAAGTGGTGTTTCCATATCAGAGGAAATGAATTTTTGTGCATGGGACTGGTTTGAATCATACTTTTATGGCCAGATATCAAGTATACTTGATGAACCTAAGAAATTATGTAGTAGTGAGGCATTAGAATCTGTTCCATCATTACAACTTTTGATGTCAATTTATTTAAATGGTTCTAGTTTAGAATCCTATAATGCACAATCAATAATGCAAGACTTACTTAAACAAGAAATTGAGCAACGCAAACTCGTCCAAAGGATGTATCCGCATTTGACCATACGTTATAACAAATTTGATTACATTTCTGACATTAGTGCCCAATACACTGGACTATCCAAAATGATGATTTGGTACGATGAAGACAATGGCTATAAATTGAAGCAATTGTCACTAAGTGAATTTTTAAAATACAATGATACTTTGCCAACCAGTAAGATAGAGTTGCATTTATATTATACTACCGAAACCTTGTATTTCCTAATAAATGATTATGAAGAAGAGGAACAAAATTTCAAGCTGATACCACTCTTGAAAAAAATAGTCAATGAGGATTATAAAAATGAGCAAATTCCTATCGAGATTTTTGAAGAGATGCTAATTAAAACATACAGGAATGAAAAAGATACTTTAGTTTGGAAATATATTAAGAATTATATTGAGTCAAAACAAGGTGAAATGAATCAAGTTTGTGATGCATTTCTTGAAAATTATAATAAAGTGATGACAAATGTTAAAGTCCAATCGATTTTAGATACTTTTACTTTGATCAAAAATAACAAACATATAATTTTAAAGCTTTATTCTATACCGAAGGAATATTTGATTGATATGGCTGATTTAGAGAGGTTGGTACACGTTTTGAAAACACAGTCTTCTATCATAACATTGCAAATGAAGCAAGTTTTCGAATTGTACAACGACATTAAAGAGTTTCAAAAAGAGTGTATGGGTATGGCAACAAAGGCAGATTATGATATAGACCTTGTGGAGACATCAAAATTATTGAAAAAAGGTTTGGATTTCAAAATATACCAACCGATTTTATCTGTGCTACTGACTAAATTGCAAAAAAAACAGTGGCTACTCTTATATAAGGAAACTCTTGAATCAGCAGGCACTTCAGTTAATGTGACATCAGATTTTTTAAAAAATTTATTGGACACAGGCATACAGCTCAGAGTTGATGAACCCTTACTAATTAATGTATCAGAAACTTTAAAGGGTGTTACCAAATTCAACTTAAAATTTGATGAATTATTTAAGAAAAGGAAAAGTAATCATTTGTGCAAAATTCCAATAGCCGATATCGAGCATTTGCTAAACATATTAAACTCAAACATAGGTGCATTTATTGAAGAAGAAATCAAATGTTTCTTATTAAACATTCATGACTCTGTAAATGCCTCCAGGACGGGGAATTTTACCTTTGCCAACAAACTAAAGTATAAAAATGATGAATTGAAAAATAGATTAATCAGTAGAGTTAATAGCAACTATGGTTTCCTAGACGATGAACTTGTATCTTATTATAATCAATCAACGAATGACAGGAGGATGAATAAATTGGATGTACCACCAAATTGTGAATCAGTCTGTAAGAAAGAGTTGAAAAAATTGAATGATTGGTTGAAAAATTTTCACTTTTATTTTAAGGACCTGCGACATTTAAATGACTTAGTTGCAAAAACTGCCCGATGTTTTAATCTAGAAAATGACAGATATTTACATGAAAATGATGATTTGTACTGTTTTTGTCGTTCCAGCGATGATGGTCATACAATGGTACAGTGCGAAATATGCAAAGATTGGTATCACAGCGAGTGCTTGAATACAGAAACATTATCCAATGAGTATATAGAAATGACATTGGAGCAAAAATCATTCTTATTAAAAACAAATGAGGAAGATAATGTCTTTATTTGTTCTTTATGCTACAGCGGTCAAATTAATTTAAAAAAATACGATGGAATTAAATTTCAAGATTTACAGAAAATGCTAATTGATAGTATAAATCTTCTTATTGTTCCAGAAGATAGTAGTATTATAAAAAAACTTTTTGAATTTTATGAAATCAGTCTGAACTATAAGAGATTTTTGAGTGGGACCATCTTTGGTCAAGCTAGTGATGTCACCATTGCAACTGCTGCTGTTGCAAATAACAATCAGGGTAACAAATTGGAAATTCCGTTAGGATTAAGCACTGAGAAATGTAAATTTTATCTAAGGAAATTATTGGGTGGTAACTGTCATTTAACTGAAGAAATTAAAATTATGAAACGATATATTAGGAAACATGATATTAATGAGTTAAATAAATTGAAGAGAAGGAAGATGGAAATTATAACTGGCTATCCATTATGTGAACAACCAAAAGAGATGAACAAATCATTTATATCGTTACCAAATATTTTAGACTCTTCAATGAGCAAATCTAAAAAGACAATGATTAATGATGAACTTAATGTAATGACACAAGAAAATTTATAGTTTGTTAGTATTAAAAAAAAAAAAAAAAAAAAAAAAAAAACACTTTATTAAATTTATTTATATTTTGAATGGTTGTTGTTTAATTAAACCATTGAAGAAATAATAATATATCTTTTTTCTATGCTTTAAAAATGAATATTTTTTTCTGGTTTTTTATTCGACAAACATTTCTTTAGCGAGTTGGCATCTTTCGCACATTCGCGAAAACTAACACGAAATTACGTGTCTTTTTTTTGGAGTATTTTTGCATTTTTTTAATTTTCAATTTTGGTTATTTTTTCTGGTATGATCGGAAAGGGAAAGAAAAGAAAAGAAAAGAAAAAAAGAGAAAAAAAAGTACAAAAAAAAAAAGCTTGTTAGAAAAATTATTTTTTTGGCCGGGTGTACTTAGAAAGTTTTTATGATGACGATATATATTCATAAATAATAACCAAGATATTATTGTTCTTTTAAACTTTGAAGTAATCTCCACTTTTATTTTTTTTATTTTTTTATATCTCTCTTTGTATATATATATATATAATATATACATAACTGAAAAAATAAAAAAAAAAATAGTTATAGAAATAGAAATAAATAAATAAATAAATATATAAAAGAAAAATAAACCACCTCTTAATACACCCTTTACAACAGTATGCTAAAGTTGGTTCATTCTTCTACAAGGTTAGGAATAAGAAGTGGTGTTTTAAATGCTAAATATAATATTAAACCGCCAATATCCATTACTTTGAGACTTACAAGAAACTTACAAACTACAAGCCCAAATTTCAGAGAGCTAACTGAAAAGGAAACAAAACAATTACAAGAAGACCTAGCCAATGCAGAGCATGATCATATCCATTTGCGTGAAAGTGAAACTGAAAAAAATGATTCCTTTCAATTGGGTACAATGTTAAATAGAGCATCCCACCATCACCATCACGCTACTTCGACTTCAGACACCTTTATGTCTCTGTTATTAGATAAAAAACAATTTAAAAAAAATCCAGGTGTGAGAATAACTTGGATTGGTCTAGGTGTGAACGTCGGCTTAGCACTGGGTAAATTTTTTGGTGGTATCGTTTTCCACTCTCAGGCTTTATTGGCTGATGCCGTTCATGCTGCTAGTGACTTGGTTGCTGATTTTTTAACCTTAATTAGTGTTAATTTGAGCAAAAAACCTCCAACCAAAGAATATCCATACGGGTTTGGGAAAGTGGAAACTATTGGTGGTTTAGCTGTTTCTTCTATTTTGGCGTTTGCTGGTTTTAGCATTGGTTATTCTTCTCTAATATCTATTGTGGGGCCTATTATTCCCCACACTTTATTAGAAATCCTCCATATTCATGCACATTCTCATGCAGTTGATATAGCCACAAATGTTAACGCCGCCTGGATCGCAGCCGGTTCCATAGCTGTTAAAGAATGGTTGTTCCAATGCACTAAAAAAATTGCCCTTGAACAAAACTCTAGTGTCCTATTAGCTAATGCTTGGCACCACAGAGTTGACTCTTTAACCTCTTTAGTTGCTCTAGTTACTATTTCTTCCGGTTACTTGTTTGGAATTACTTCTTTAGATGCAGTCGGTGGATTGCTTGTTTCGGGCCTGGTCTTGAAAGCTGGTATTTCAGGCATGGCATCGTCCTGTAAGGAACTATTAGATAAAGCGCTTTCAGAGACTGACCCAAAGTATATTTCTGTGGAAAATATAATTAGAGACTCTTTAACTAAAATGGTCTCGAACAACAACTCTAAAAAGCCATATACTTTGGTGAATTTAACGTTGTTAACTAGTGGACCAAATCTGCACGCTAATTTACTGTTAGAAGTTCCATTGCAGAAATGGGATAATGTCCTAGGTATTAAAGAATTTGAGATTGTAACTGATCATTTAAGAAATATCTTGATGGCCAATGTACCTCACTTGAAACAGGTTCACGTAGAATATATTGAGGAAAAGCCTAAATTGAATGATGAAGAAAAGAAAGAGTTACAAAGCCAACGTGAAATGGATACCGCACCAATTCCCGAAGCTGCCATTAAATGTGACCATGATCATGGACACAATCATTCTCATTTATTTGGTAATGGGGGCCATACTCATTTTCATTAGTTATATATATATATATTATTATTATTATTATTATTATTATTATTATTATTATTAAGTAACAAGAAAGAAGAAGAACTAACATAATAAAAAAATTACAGGAAATAATATTCGGCGGTTACCACATAAGTAAAAAAAAAAAAAAAAAAAAATTAATAATATATGAGGACAATACAAAACCATTCCTTTTAGTTAATTATAGGTAAATGTAGTAGCATACTATACAGAAAAATTAAGCACTAACATAAACATATTATTCTTAACAATTACCGTTACTTTTTCATTTATTTACTTTTGCTAATCCAATCATTCAAGCCATGTCTGTTTCTAGCAATTTCAAAACAGTAAAATTGCAATCTAACAACAAAACATGTGGTGAATTGACCATATTTAGAAGAGGCATCGGTTCTTAATAAAGTACCAAAATTGAAATCATCAACTTTCTTTTCAAACAATTTTATAAATTTTCTCCATTTATCCTTGGCTTCCTTATTCTTTAGATCTGCTTCTTCAAATTTTTTGATTTTTTCAATATCGGAATATTCTGGGAAATGTTCAATAAATTTTTCATAAATTTCATCATCATATCTGGTTAACTTTAACTTAGAACCTGGCACTTTGGTCAATAAACTCCAATAAGCTTCTGCTTGTTCTACAGCAACAACAGCAAATTGCTTTTCAATATCTTCTAAGTTATCGGCATTTTCAGCATCAAATTGTGAAACAGACATCTTTTCGTGTATAATATATAATTTTTTTTTTTTGTCAAATCAAAAAGTTGATTAGTTGGTTATATTCTACTTTGATCTATAATAATATAAATGTTTGATTTTATTTTTGATAAAAGGGATATCACTGTTTAAATAACAATAATAAAGAAAAGTTAAAAAAAAGTAAAAGTAAATTTTTTTTTCTTTTTTTTTTTTTTTGTTGATGCGAATAACTTGTACGTGATGCCGGATTGTTCTGGAATATTCCTGAAGGACAATCATTGTCCGAAATCTATTTAACACGAGATGTTTAGGACTTTGAAATAAAATGCTAATTCACATAACGAAATGGCGCCCAATTTTATAAGGAAACCGGCAGAGATCTTAAAATTTACAATCAGATTCAAATTCAATCTTAATAATTGTGGCCGCTTAATTTAACTCCTACTTATCAAAATCTTGTTTTTTTTCTTCATCTCATGCACAACTTTTTAACTTTGTAATCACATATGGGACAGTTAGCATATATTATGTTTAAATTTACTGCTAAAAATATAAAGTACAACAACACTTTACAAATTAAAAGATCACTTAGAATCATGTCCAACATTAATGTTTCAGCAGCTATTCTTATTATAGGGGATGAAGTTTTAAATGGTAAGATAACAGATACAAACTCGAGGTATTTTGCCAAGTACTGCTATAACTTGGGGATTCCATTGAGAGAAATTTCAACCATCGGGGATGATCTGATACAAATCGAAACTTCTATTAAACGGTTGAGCTTAGAAAATGATCTGATTGTTACCTCTGGAGGTATTGGTAGCACACATGATGATATCACTTATGAATCTATTTCAAAAGCTTTTAATTTGCCTTGCTTATTGAATCAAGAATGTGTTGCTAGAATGGAAAGAATCAACCAACCAACCAAAAGATTTCAAGGTCAAGCCTTAAAGGACCATTACAGGATGGCAACTTTGCCAACAGGTGACATTGTAAAAAATTATTACGTGGATGAAAAAATGTGGGTTCCAGTTTGTTCTATTGACAAAAAGGTTTACATATTGCCTGGTATCCCTCAATTATTTGAAAAATTATTGGAGTTGATGAAGCCAAACTTTCAAAAAATTTACCAGCTAAAAGATGTTCATTATTTAAGATATTTTGTTAAGACTCCATATGGCGAATCTTATTTTGCTAGTTTTCTACGTGAATTACAGGAAAATGCAAATAAAGTTTCTAAAAACATCAAACTAGGTTCTTATCCTCATTTTGGTATGGGTTTCAATACCATTAGTATCTTGGGTAGTGAAAGTGATAAAGCCGAATTAGAAAAAATCAAAAAATTGGTCATTGCAAAACTAAAGGGTGAAGAGGTTAGTTCTCAAGACGAAGATAACTATTCAAATCAAAGAAAAGACAAGTTATGATGATATATATTCTTATAAAAATAAAGAGATAACCCAAAAAAGGGAAAGAAAAAAAAAAAAATTTTTTTTTTCACTTAATTCCTACATATACATATATACTTACATATACAAAATTAAAAAAAAAAAAAAATTATTACTATTATTATCACTATTTTAGTGATTTAAGAAAGAAAAAGTATGGAAAGATACATGCAATTCTTTTCCATTTTGCTAAATTATTATTATTAATTTTTTTTTTTTTTTTTTGTTTTTTTAGCTTCCTACTCGTCACCTTCATCTTCATCATCAGTGTTAACCGGTTTTGGAGTACCTTTTGGAGAAGATAACCATTCAATGTAACGTAGACGGCGACGTTCTGCTTGTAACTTCTTTTCATTTCTTGTTAATTTCTTCTTTCTTCTTCTAACTTTAATATTGGCTGGGGAGTCATCATCTTCAATATTAGAACCTTTAGCCATAGCATTCTTCAAACCATGGGCATTTTCATTACCACCATCTTCGAATCTACTCTGGTCAATTGCGGTAACACCTTTTTGGACCAATTTACCATCAGCAACATGCCATTGTTCAGGACATAAAGCTCCAACAAATTCGTTATTGTGTGAAATCATGACAACACCACCACTCCATTCACGAATAGCAACAGCTAAGGCCCCTAACGAGTCTCTATCTAAATAATTGGTGGGTTCATCCAAGACTAGTAAATGTGGATTATTCCACATAGCACCGGCAATAACAACTTTAACCAATTGGCCACCAGATAAAGACCCTAGAGGGGTGTGGTTAGTGATTTCAGCATCTAAACCAACCCCCTCAAAATGCTTTGTGATAACACTTGGAATCAATTCACGATAACCTAGACCTTCTCTCGATGCCTCAAAATCATCGAATTTTTGAACTAGCTTGCCAAAACCCTCTTTTTCTAAAAATTCTTTGCCGACCCAGGAATTGTACTTGGGCTTCCAATATCTCCATTTAATTTCGTATTGAAAAGATTTCCTGTATTTTTGTCTACCAACAATTGCCTCGATTTGTCTTTTGCCCCTGCCATCTTGAATGTCAATTTCCTTTTTCATAATCTCAGTTTCCTGCTGGGAAATCTTTCTACTTTCCTTCAAAACAACTTCACGATCCTCACCAAATTGATAACGCCATTGCAAATACTGGTTAGCAGTTTTTTCTTTATGTTCATTGACGTGTTGCAAAGCGTGTTGTGCAATATAACCAATACGTAGATTGGGGTGCTTTTCCACTTTACCAGAGTCTGGAACTAATTCTCCAGTCAATAATTTGATCAAAGTGGATTTACCAGCACCATTTGGACCTAGAACCGCGACACGGGAACTTAGGGATAGTGAACAGGAAACGTTTTCTAAAGATGGTTTGGTAGCACCTGGATAGCTAAAACTGATATCAGTCACTTTAGCAACGGATCTGGTATTCGACTTCACCCCACTTAAAATACCCGGTGGTGGGAATCTCATAGTGGCGTTGGAATCACTCAAAGTATAGTACGATTTGGCTTCAGGTTTTTGTTCAACAAATGCAGCTAAGTTACCCTTGTAATAAACTAATTTTTTATTTTCGTAGTGAATGATATCAGTACATACAGCATCTAGAAATCTTGAGTCATGAGAAACAAGTAAAGAAGTAATATTAGTATGTTTTAACAAATAGTCTTCCAACCATTGAACATTGGAAACATCCAAATGGTTAGTGGGTTCATCCAACAATAAAACATCAGCTTTCAATAACATAGCTCTAGCCAATTCTAATTTCATTTTCCAACCACCTGATAAAGAACCAACCGATTGATTTCTTCTTTCCTCATTGAAACCAACTTCTTCCAAAGCTTTAGAAATTTCCTCAGGAGATGCAGAGCCCAATTCAGGATCTTGTGCAATAAACGTAACCAAATCCATGTTAGCTTCACTTTCTTGGATCTTGTGTTCAACAAAACATGTTCTAACTGTGTTTCTGTCTGGGAAACCTTCTAATTGACCATTATTAATAGACCTCATCAAAGTAGATTTACCAGCACCATTTCTACCACATAAACCATATCTGTGTCCCTTCAATAGTCTTAAATTAGTTTTATTTAATAACATTCTTGTACCATATGCTAAAGAAAAATCAGCGTTAACGATCTCAACGGCACCTGCTTCATCATCATCTCTGCTAATACCTCGATCAGCATCAAATGTTGTTCTCAATTTAGCTAGTAAGTTGTCAACTTTTTCTTCACTACAGAATAACTTTAAGTAGGAAGATAACGACTTCCAATCATTGACGTTGGCATCCAAAGTGATTAACTTTGTTATATACGTGATGATAGTTTCGTTATTTTCAAAATAGTCTAGAGTTAAATTTTTAATAAGGAATTCCCTGCCTTGTTTTTCGGTGATTCTACCGGGAAATCTACCATTTTTCAATTCAGTGTCATCGTTTAAAACGTGCAATGCTTTAGAGGCCAAGTCTCTAACTTCTGGCAAAGAGGCCATTTCAACCACTTTTTTGACAATTGGTTCTAAATCTGGGATAAAACTTTCAATTTCCAAATGATTATTGACTAATCTTGTTAAATTTTCAATAACTATAACAGTTTGTCTTAATTGTTCTTGGGAAGCAGAACCAATATTTTTCAAAGACCTAGATAAGATGGGAACCAATAAACTTAGTGATGACTCGGTAACTTCGGCAACAAAGGTAACACTGCTTAATGATTTGATGGCATTTGGAACTTTGGTTGGATCTTGTAATGTATCAACAATTAAATTGTAACGTGGGGATAAATCTAAATTATCTAAAACGCTAACAAAATTTAATAAAGTCTTATGACCATGTTTACTTAACTCCGGTTTAAAATCAGTTGCAATATCAGTTAAAATTGGGACAGCATCCTTAAAAGTTAACTCTAGCATATCGCTCGGACACTCTTCCCTTAATTTATCAACCAATTTCAAAGCGGCGATCTTAGATGTCCATTTGGCGGAACTTTTCAAATATTCTAGAATTTTATAAAAAAAGCTGCAAACAAGACCTTCAACTGGGAAACACCCATAAATAGAGTCAATAGCATGTTGAGCGGCTCGTTTAACAATATTCTCTTTATCACTCATGGAATCCAAAGTAATGGGTAAAAATTCGCATAAGTAGCACTCTTGAGGGTTGTTCCCTGAAATAACATTATTAGCTAATAGAGAAATAAATAGCAACGAACTTTCTCTCAACAAAGCGGAATTCTTGCTTTTGGATAATTTGGTGATTACCTCAACAAGTTTCCAGGTTTCAATTACCGAGGCCTTATATTTTAAATCCATAGAGTTAATCTTGTCGATAATACTCAAAATTACGGTTTTGCATTCGGATATTGTAGAGGACTGAATTAGTAAACTCAGTTCTGTTTTCAAAAAATCATCGGAAATTTTTAAATCTTTGAAAAGCTTATCCACTTCATTAGCATTATTGTTACTCTGAAGAAGAGTGGCGGACTTGGCAACAGCAAAATTTTTTGGCTTTACTTTAATTATGTTGTTATCTTGTAAAGTCTCTGGTTCTTTGTATGCTTGGTAACCATTGTTACCGTTATTGTATTGATGGGTGTTATAATTTTTATATGGTTGATATCCCATATTTTTTTGATTATTGTGTTTGTTATTGGCTTGATAATTATTATTACTATTATTATTATAACTACCGCCTGAGTGTGGGTTTTTAAAATATCCACCGTATGGAGAAGACACCATAGCAGGGTCTTCTGGTTTTTTATCTAGATAAGAATCCAAAGAAACAAATTTCTTTGGGGGAGCCATTTTTTTTTTTTTTCCTTTGATTCTTTTTTCCTTTATTTAAAAATAATATCGATGAGATTTAAATGACTTTGGCCCTTTAACTTGACGTTATTGAAAAGACAGTTTGAGTTTGAATAGAAAAGGAAAAAGGAAAAAGAAAAATAGTCAAGAGTAGATTGAATTAAAAAAAGACAAAGAAAGAAAGAAGAAAGAGAGAAGAAAAAGAAAAGAGAAGAAAAGAAAAGAAAAGATACTGATTAAATAATAATGATGAAGCCAACTTCTTCTAAAAATTAATACAATTAAAAAAAATGGAAAATGAATCGAATTAAATTTAAAAAAAAAAATAAAAAAAAAAAAAAAAAAAAAAGAAACGTGCATTGCATAAATAATTATAAAAAAATATCGACCCCAGAGAGGATTGAACTCTCGATCTTGCGATTAACAGTCGCACGCCTTAACCAGCTTGGCCATGGAGTCAAATACATGAAAACAATATAAGCGTAACTCAGTATTACTCGTATTAATTACGGGTTTGGATTTAGGTAATTAATTTCCTATTGTATTCAGGTTTCCACATATAATAAAGATTATTTAAAACTATAAATCAATCATGAAGAATATCATGAAGAATATTTTCCCCTTTTATACGTTTCTTAATCATTCTCGATGTCATTCTTATTTGTACTATTTGTATTGTCAGTTCTGTTTTAACTTAATCAGTGGTGTAGTATTAGTCATTTCCACTATCATGTTAAATAACCTCAATAATAATCTTGATAACTACGTTGTTCTTATGAGTGTTACTTGTAAGATGCGTTTACTTGATTTCATATTACGACATAAAAACACGTTATTACAATGCTATATCTATGGGCATTCTTTGCAATACATTGTTTTTACTTTAATAATTATTTTATCGTTTAACATATATTTACTCGCAATTATATAATTAATAATCATCTTTTCGCATGAACTTATTCGTTCTGTTTATATAATTTTTTGGTTTACATTAATCTTAGTTTAGTTTTTTCCGTTTTCCATGACGTTCTATAATATTCTACCACATAATTTCATCCCGTATGAATCACTTACTAGTATCTCAGTCTACTTCATAACACATTTTCTAAACTTAAATATAGATCATGCTTGTTTATACATAGTATTAATTGAACTGAGAATTAATTGCTAGTTTTATTCAGATTATTATATAATATAAAAGATCAGATGCAGCCACAAATTGATATTGTTGCTGGTTCAAAACATATTTATAATGCACTGCTAACATATTTCGAGGGTGTAATATATTTTATGTGTATCATCTTTTTAGTTATTTTGTTGATTATTTTTATTTACACGCCTGTTAAAAAGTATTTAAATGATTAACTAATGGCATTACTTGAAATAACAATTCTAAACTACTCTTACTTAACAGTACAAATATAATACGAAAAAAAAAAAAAAAAAAAAAAAAAAAATGTGTATATTCAAAAACGCCAAAAATATTTAAAAGATTTTTAAACGTGTTTTACTGACGCGTCAATCATAGAACTGTAAATAATGTTGAAAATAAAATGGAAAAAATAAATTAATAATAATAATTCTTAAGTATCTTTTTTCTTTTTTCTTTTTATCATTTTTTTTTTTTATCTGCTTTTACCAGTTCTGTCCATTAATTTATAAATTTTCTTTCTTTTAATAGTCTAGTAATCTTCCCTCTGTTTCATACAAAAAAATCAATCTAACCAAAAAAAGAATAAGAAATTACGAGTTCATTATTATTTGTATATTCAGTACTATCTTTAATACAATTGGACATCATATTTTATAAATATATTCATTTATTTATTAAAGAAAAAAAATTAAAAAAAAAAAAATAATCATAATCATAATCATTCAAAGATAATGCATAATAACGAGGCTAATGAAAACCAAACCCCTATGATTTTAAAGGTTCTGTATACTGTAGACAATGAGTTAACTCCATTTTTATCTCGTAGTAAAGCACCAGTCCAAGTTGCGGTCACTGCATTTCCTTCAACAAATATATTAAAGGGCAAACCTGATAATACTAATGATAATAGTATTACACAAATACAAATTGGAATAATCGATTTACAAAGTGTTTTAAACCAAGTATATTCCAATTCGCCTGAGTTATTTGAAATAAGTACCAACACTACATTAAATAATAATATGCCTCTAGATTTTAATATTTATTACAAGGATATAATAGAGGATGGCGAACCATTTGTTAGTTTAGGTTTATTATCTAACATTTTTGATCCAATAAATAGTTTTGACAATAAAAATAAAAACCAAATGATTATTGGTCGTGTTTGTACCAATTTTGCTGCTTTATTCAGGAAAAATGGGTTTTTACAAACAAATGATATTTTGGAGATAAAACTACGATTTTCCAAAGTTAAAAAAAGTAGTGCTATAAATTCAGTTGTTAATAGTAGGAGGCCTAGTGTTTCTAAATCACAAACAATGATAGCTGGTAGTAGATCGTTCAATAGTAATCCTACTGGTAAAAAAGTGAAGAGAATCACTAATCCTAAACCAGCACCAAAAGCTTGTAAAACACAATCATTACCTATTTGGAACACGCAATTGGCTCAGCAAATGCAGACAACAAAAAAAACCTTTAAACCATCTATTATCAACAAGATTTTAAAGGCCGATCAAAAAAACAGCATCAATAATATTACTATATCCAATAATAATAATAATAATAATAATAATAATAATAATAGTCCAACGAATACTACTACTGAACATTTTTTCTCAATTCAAGATAGGAATACTGTTACCAATACGAATAACAATAATGATGTCGTTATAGCAAATGATGTCAGTAAAAGATTTGATTTCCTAGACAATCTTCCCACCAGTAAAAGATTAAAAAAAATTCCCAATAAAAAAACTAGTGCGTCCTCCACTACTGCCCACAATAATATCAATTCTGTAAAAAAACTAATGAATTCCACAGAAAACAATGACAGGAAGCAATCAATGCTAGCACAGAATGGCAACAAGAATAATAAACTTGCATCAAATAAGGCACGTACCCCAGAATTGGTGGATAAAATGACAACAAAGTACTACAACAACAATAATCATCATTTTACAGGTAAATCAGGCGTTCAAGATATCGGACCATTATCTATTGAACAAGATTTCTCAGTTGATGATGAAGTATTAGAAGATGATTATGAAGACATTCCAACAAATGTCATAGAAAATTCAGAAAGTAGATTAGACATTCTAAATAATTCCACGTTTAAAACTAATAGCATATATGGTAAGAATAGTTTTAACAATACTCATCGAAATAGCAATAAAGAAAATTTGCCACCCCCTTTAAACGAAAGAGAAATTTCACCCTATACACAATACACTGATATAAAAAATTTGGATTTATTGTTTGGTAAAAATATGACGTATATTGAAGAACTGGTTTACACTAAATATAATAATAATGTCGATAATAAAGCATTTGGTATTATAAATAATTCGAAAACCAATAATAATGCAAACCCTTCCATGGACGATTTTAATCACAATGATGAATGGCTTTTGAAAAATTTGCTAAATGATACAGATTTTAATAATTCACCGAAAAAAAAAATGTTATCAGCAGATTTTATTGCTACTAATAAAATTAAGAATGCCAATTCCCCCCACTCAACGACTGTTAATAATATAGGGAATAATATGGTCGAGACTACAGACAGCAATAGCTATTATTGTAATAAAGGTGGTAACACTAGATCGTCACCAGATTTACCTTCATTGTCTGCTATGATAGGTCTTGTTAAAAATAATCCAGTTGGAAATAACTCTGATGATGATGAAGAAAGTGCATCAAAATGTGGGTTTAATATTAAGTGTAAAGACAAACAAAGGATATACAATGAAGATGAGGATGATGAAGTGGAAGAATTTGGTGAAGATAGTTCTATAACCTTAAAAAAACGTAGGATTATGCCTTCTTCTCCACCAAATGATAATAATTCCGGACAAGACGCCAATGATCCTGGTTTAAGGATTAACGCTAAGAGATCAAGTTTTGGATCTTCTTCTTCGGTTAATATTACTTCTAATTCTTTGGTTGAAGATGAAAACGATGATTTGAAGAGCGATGCTATTAAAACATTTCACACTATAATGAGTGGTGGTGTTGGTGCTTGTATAAATACAGATAATACTAGCAATAGTTCACCATTGACAACCCTTACAAACGCTAGTTATAATACTAAGCCAAATAATAATGAAAAAGTTTCCTTTCCAAGTACAATGACTACACCTATAATAGAGATGGATATGTTTGAACAGCCTAGGTCAAACTAATACAGTATATTATTTATTTACTTACTTATTTTTATTTTTTTTTTTGGTTTTTTGCCCCTTTAGAATTTACTTGTATAGGCTTTTCTATATATAAATATAAATGTAACAGTTTATAGTGAGAACACTTTGATACACTTTTTTTGACATTTTATATTGAACAAATTAAATTTTTCGATGTTTTTTATTACATTTATTATTATTGTTTTATTTCTGAGCACATGTTTTTAATTTATTTAGAAAAAATTGGAATCAAAAAAAAATAAACAAAATTTTTTTTCCAAGAAAAAATAAAAATTAAAAGTATTAAGAAATAGTGAATTTTCGATTATTTTTAAAAAGGAAAACGAAAAGAAAGCAAAAATAAAAAAAAATTAAAATACAAGTAATGCAATCATTAATAACAATTAAACATTATATAATACAAAACTTTTACTCCCTTATATTCACTTTATTGGTTGTTGTTCTCCTGTCTGTTTATTTGTTGGTTTATATATTTTCACATACCCCAAGGAAGCCACATGAAGATGAGTTACAATGTTCAGTTTACGACAATAAGTCGCATAATATTAAATCCAAAAGATTAAAACATGTCTTAAATGGTTCAACTGAAACTGATGATGATGCATCCATTGAATTGTCTGTTGTTGTTCCTAGCTATAATGAAACCGGTCGGATATTAGTTATGTTACAAGAAGCCATTGATTATTTAAATGAAAATTTTAAAAACAAATTTGAAATAATTATTGTGGATGATGGTAGCAAAGACAAAACTGCTGAATATTGCTTAGAACTATCCAAAAAATTCCAAGACAAGCTAACTAACGAAGAAACTGGTGAAAATCTATTGCGTGTTGTTAAATTGGTAAAGAATAGAGGTAAGGGTGGCGCTGTAAAGCATGGTTTGTTGCATATCAGGGGTAAATATGGATTATTTGCTGATGCGGATGGTGCAAGCAATTTTAAAGATGTTTCCAAATTATTAAATAAAATTAAGAGTGAACAAGAAAAAAGAAAAAGAAATAATGGTAATTCCCATTCCAATCCCGATACTGGTATTATTGCTATTGGATCGCGTGCTCATATGGTTAATACTGATGCAGTCGTCAAAAGATCCTTTATTAGAAATTTCTTAATGTACGGTTTACATACTTTGGTTTACATATTCGGTATTAGATCAATTAAGGATACACAATGTGGATTTAAATTGTTTGACAGAAAAGCAATTCAGCAAGTTTTACCATATTTACGTACTGAACGATGGATCTTTGATGTAGAAATTTTGATTTTGGCATTAAGAAAAAAAATTGTTGTTTTTGAAATACCCATTTCTTGGCATGAAGTGGGTGGATCAAAAGTTGATCTAGCTCGTGATAGCATAAACATGGCAATTGATTTGGTTGTTATAAGATTGGCTTACCTATTGGGCATCTACAAAGATAACGTTGAATGTTAGAATTTTTTTGTTTTTTTTTTTTTTTTTACAATTTGTCATCATTATTATTACCATTGTAGACTAAATCTAAACTATTAGACCTGAAGAAGGTTATCCATGTTACTAAAATGTAAAAATATGAAATTTTATAGTTGTAATCATTACTAATAGTATTACAAATCATTATCTTATTAAAAAAAAATAATCACATATTGCTAATATATATATATATATATATAAAGAATAAAATAACATAACGTTTTTAAAACTTTTTCTGTCCTTCAAATATTTCGTATGATAAACTACTTAATTTTCTTCTAATAACTGTACCGTTGTTTAAAAATGTTCTTACTACAGAAGCATACTTAGTAGAGTCTTGTTCAATTGCATTAAACGTTTGAATCAAAATTGGTGTATTTATTTCCAATTCAACTTCAAAAGTTTCAGAAGTTTCCTCTTTCCTCTTCTTTTCCCTAGATCCACCAGCACCAGAAATAACTTGTGTTAGGTCGAATCTAGTTACAGAATCATTATGTATATAACTCATTCTTTTCTTATGTCTTACATGTATCGGTTGTTCGTGTTCATATTTCTCAGGTGGCTCATCTTTAGGGTTTAAAGGCAATTCCAAATTCATGGATAGTTTAACATCATACGTGTCCTTAGGAGAATAAATCAATAAGTGAGAGATACTTTTTTTTTCGATAAATTGGGCAGCTCTGCCTGTTTCTACATCTCTTGTTAATCTCAAAAATCTAGGTCTTTGGTGATGTGATACATCACCAACTCTGTATAATGAATCTGAAGTCATACTTTCCAAAACATTAAATTTTCCAATATTTTCACCCATATCACTCAAACCTTTAATGTATTTGTTTAACTCTTCAAAACATTTGGCATTAATATTTGGGGTTAAACGACCATCAATTTCAGAATACACTGCCTGTGTTGAGACAGGAAGAGAAATTCTGTCGATATCGTTGTCAGAAGTTATAATTCCAAATTTCATTTCTAATTCCAAAAACTGGTGTTCTTCTTTGGGTATACCAACCAATGTGGCATAGATCCATTCCTGAACAGTCTTGGTCAAATCGTCATCAGGAATTGTGTTGATAAAAGAATCGTCCAAATGAAAAGTGGTAATATCATTAAGACCATCAGCGTTCTTATTAGGAGCATGGTCAGCATTTACTCTACCACTCAATACTTTTACTGTTGGTTGCCATTTAGTAGCCCAGATTGGAGCTTTAGAGTACCTAATAGGTTTAGCAGAAGATGCTAATTCATTTAAAATTTTTAAGTCATTTTCAATTTTATTTTTACTCTGTTGCTTATTATGTTTTTCATCTTTGCTAAGGACAGCTTCAACTTTGTCATCGGTTTTGGGGGCATGTGACTTAGTACTATTAATATCAGTATCCAGTGTTTCATTTTTGTTTTCAGATTGCAATTTTGCATCAGGTGGCAGAATGTTTTCAGATATAGAGGAGACAATGATATTAGCATTATCTTCGGTTTGGGTCGCCTCTGGTCTTTTGTCCTGTGAAAGTTTACTTTTCTTACTATTCAACTTCAAAAGTTCCTCTTCCTTAGTATCCGTAGAATTTCTCTTTTTTGAGCTGTTTGTCAGTGTCACAATTTCATCACCAGTCTTATTTTCATTTTCTATATTGTCTTTATTATTATTGTTAGTTTCTTTTTCCTCATTAGCATCAGACAATGTTTCATTGTCTTCAACTTTTTTATCCTCTTGCTTATCATAATCAAATTGGAATTTATCAAAAACGATCTCACCCAATTCCTCGTCAGTATCGGTTTCATCATCCTTCTCAGATATTGGTTTCTTATTAAGAGTGTTATTAGTACCAACTGGTGACTCCTTAATAGTGATATTTCCTTCTGAATTAGTATCCATTTTTTCGTTTTCACTATTTTGTCCGTGTTCTTTGCTTTCTACTGTGGATGTTGAAGGGACCTCTTTTCTTTCGTTATCATCATCATGATTAATAATATCATTCAATGACATTATACTATGTTTCCTTTCAATAGACATTAGATATATATATATATATATATATATATAAAAGAAGTTAATTGCTTGGTTCTTTTTTTTTTTTTGTTGAATCTTTCTCCTTATTATAATCCTTTATTTGATGATTTATATTGTGTTTGATAGAACTAAAAGGTTGTAAATGCTACAACAAAAATAATAAAGGTGTATGGTGTAATAGTTTTCAAGTTGTCGAAATATATATTAAAGACAACTTATATTCGTACCTGTCTTTTTATGTGTTTTATCCGAAGCATCCGGTATACAAAATTAGTTCGTAAATTACATCATTTATATTTATTTTTAGATTATTAGTTTTCCGAGAACTCACCGAGAAAAAAAAAAAAAAAAATGTTTGTATATTTCAGTTTAATTGTCTTGATTTGTCCGATACATAATTTTGCACATCGGAAAATAAACAAATGTTAAATTTGTAGATTCGCGAGCGCGTAATTTGCTTACTGTTTACACTTTTATTTTCAAATCCCTTTTAGGAATAAACTTGCAAAGTGTTTATCTAAATTGTTACAAATTCTATGCGTTTGAAACAAAGCATGTTCCAAAAATATTGTTTTTGCCCATATGGAAGATTTTGAAAAGAAAAGAAAAGAAAAGAAAAGAAAAGAAAAGAAAAGAAAAAATTCATACGAAATAAATACAAAGCAAAATACTAACATATTCTTATATATACATACATATATTGGAAATAAAACTAGAAGTGAATGAAAAAAAAATTAATGTTTAGGATCAAATGGAAAAAATTTGACAAAACAGTAAAAGCAAAAAGATATTAAAAGATTATCACAGATTATTTTTGCTTTGGAAGTAAATTAAACATATGGAGGAAAATTAAACATATAGGAGAAAATTAAAATCAAATATTAGAAAAATGAAAGAATAAAGGTGTTTATATTTGCTAATCGCTCAACATGAACCGGACACTGGTCTTCTTGTTCGATGATGAAGGAGAGGAAGCAGCACTGCTGTTAATGCTGCTATCGCTTGTATTATGGTTATAAGTATCAATACTAGTATTAATGACATTGGCTTGATTTTCTATTATCGAAGGTTTATTATTCATAAAAGTATTCACCATCGTAGTTGTAGTATTAGTGCTAATATTGGGCAACTTTATATCGGTAACGTGCTTATTATTATTATTATTATTATTATTATTGTGATTTATTTCTGATGGTACTAGTTGCGATATTGGCGATGTTGTTGGTACGCGCGGATGATTATTTAAATTCATGGTGTTATTGTTATCAACAGCAGTAATATTTGTTCCAATATGATATTTAATTGGATTAACTACTGTGAGAGGAGGAGAGGCTTGCTTATTATTATTATTATTATTATTACTAGCGGTAATGGCGGTATTAATCATTAACTGCTGCTTATTTTTCATTAATTCATCAAAACTCAAAATTAAAGGGTTATTAAACTTTTTAATATTATTATGTAGTAATAAACCAGTATTACTCATATTATTCGTATTATTGTGACCCATATTTGTGATACATTGTTGCTGATAAGCATTATTACTAGCTTCTTGTATAACTCTAACTGTGTCAGATATATTACTTTCTGTAGTATTTGGATTAAAAAAAATGTTATATTTTTTATCGTTAGAGCCATTCTTCATATTCACATGTGGTGGAAGATATATATTATTATTATTATTATTATCATTAGTCGTAGTACCAATCTTATCATTGTTCATTAAAAATGCTGAATGTCCTACCAATGTTCGGGGATTAGGCTTTTCTGTCTTATTCATATAATCATTTGTCCCTAAAAAGTCAGACTTAGAAGTGCAATAACTTGTGGTAACATTTATGTTCCTTTTTTTTCTTTTCCTAACATTACTATTATTATTGTTGTCATATTCTGAGTTGCCATCTATGTTATCACCTTTAATTGAAGCGTGTACTGATTCTTTATGCTGTTTTAAATTATCAATTCTACTAAAAAATTTCAGGCATGTATCGCACTGAAATGGCTTTTCACCAGTATGTTTTCTTACGTGCCTTGCTAAATGTTCTGCTCTTGTAAATACCATTTTACAATCACCATACCCATGACATTGAAATACTTTAGGCGAGCCCCTTTTTCTTTTAGGTCTTCTATTAGTGCTATTATCTTGAGTACCAATAATTGGTGTACTATTATTTTGTTTCTGTAATTTCATCATATATGTCTGTTATTATTAAAAAAAATATTAGCTTGTTATATTCTGTATTTTATCTTTTCTTTTACAAATGGAAGATTGATTACAATGTAGTTATTTGAATTTCTAATGGAATAACAAATAGCAAACTCACAAAACCCGAAAAAAGAAACGAACGTACCGACGGAAAGAAAATGAAGAAAAAAAAAAAAAAAAACAATAATCAAAAAGAATCTGATTTTTTTCTATGAATAGAAGAAAAAAAAACTCACAAAAAGAAAGAACAAATAATAAAATAATAAAATCAAAAACCAAAGAACAAAAAATGAAAACAAAACAAAACAAAAAAAAAAAACGAGAAAAAAAACAAAATACTAAATAAAATCTATTTCAATCGTACGTTTGTATTTTTATAACAATAATTATATTAATAATAGTGATGGAAAAAGCTTTTTGCATATAATTATAGTTTTTTCTTAACTTTTTGATTTATCTTATACTCTAGAGACGATAAGTGAGTACAAACCAAATATTTTAATATATTCTTCTTTTGTTGTACAGTTGCTAACTCCCCTTTTTTTTTTTTTTTTTTTTTTTTGGTATTAGACTGATTTTTGTTTGTTTGTCCTTTCAGTTTTTATTTGTTCGTTTACCTGTTCGTGTTTTATATGCTTGTTTATTGAGTATCCCTTTCTTTTGAATCTATAGTAAAGAAAAAAAAAAAAAAGATATTTGCAAGCTTGAAATTTTTTGAAAAAAAGAAGTTTCTTTCTTTTTATACTTGCAAAACTTTTTCCTTTTTTAATATTTTTTTTTTTTTAAAGAAAAGAACTAACGAATTCTTTTTCTAGAAAGCGTTTCTTTCTAGATTACATCATTTTAATTTTGATTCTGTTTTGAATTAATTTTTGGTTAAATAAATGTATTGTAATATAGTTTTAAAATAAATATTATTGCAACTTACTGCATAGAATCATATTTCGCTTTTCTTCTTTTTTTTTTTTCCTAGTGAAATTGTATTCGATAATTTCGAAGCGAGTGCGAAAACCATTTTTTTTTTTTATAAAAAGCCTAGCAGTCGTTACAGTTTTTATTCCACGAAATAATTCGAAAATATTTGCGTTATATTATTTAAATTTTTAAATTTTTTAGTACGCTATTAAGGGACGAGCTAAAAAAAAATAAAAAAATGTTGGCTTTTTCTTTTTTTTTTTATCTTTTTTTTTTATCCACGTAAAATTTCGATAGAAAGGATAATTAATGTTTATAAACGCAGATGCTAACTACGCAGACTCCCATTATTATTTTCCATTCAAATTTGTATAAGCCCTAAAAAGAAAAAAAAAAAAAAGCCTAGTACACAATATTTTTCTTTTTGTTCTTCCCCTCTTTCTTTTTCCCATTCTTTATTTTTTTTTTTTTTTTTCCCTTTTACATTTATCGCTTATAATAATACAATGCTAGGCTTTTATTCGCTTTACGGACCTTATTTTTCAATAACAAATCATTACCATTATTATTGTTATTATATTTATTTATTATATTTTTTTGTTCATAAAGCCTGGATTGTATATTTATATATACAATTTTAGCCTCCTTATTTCATTTCGATATATGAAAAATTACGTAATTTGGAATTGTTCCTTTCCTTTTTTCTCCTGAATTGTAATCGAAATAAAAGAAAAAAAAAATTTTTTTTTCTTTTTTCTTTTTGTTTATATCTTGTACCTTTTCCACTTCCATTGGAGTTTGTTGCTATACTCTCCATTGTCTTTCGGTATCATAATACTTAGCTTTCAATAACATCTTTTAAGTACACCTTATAAAAATAAAATATTATTATTATTAGAAATTTACTGCACCAACTTTTTGCTCCACATAAATACACACTAAAAAGAACTATATAGAAAAACAAAACAATAATAGAGAGAAAATGTATTAAAAGAAACACATACAAACATATATACAAAAATATATATATATATTATATAAATCATTTTTCAGATACTGCAACAGCAACTGATTGTAGATCATCATGGGAAATAGAAACCTTAACACTCTTAACATTTGCTTTTGTGGCTAATTCTTTAGCAGTACCATGTAAAATAACTTCTGGACCAGTACCTGATGTTCTAACAATTTCAATTTCCTTCAAAGGTGCACCGGCACCTTGACTTTTAACACCTAAACTCTTGAAAACAGCTTCTTTAGCTGACCAGGTTCCAGCAAAGGAAGCTTGTACGCTTGGCTGTTCCTTACAGTACGAAATTTCTTTTTCTGTAAAGTTACGTTCAATAAAAACTGGGTTTTCAACGTTAATTTCACTAATCAATTCAACATCGACACCTACACCCTTGGTACTGCTACTATCACCAATCAATTCGGAAACAGCATGTGCAGTCTTCTTGGTAGACTTCTTAATATACTCCTCAGATTCTTGAATATGTTTCTTATGGAAAACCAATTCACCGGTTTTGTTAGAGGAAACACGAGCTAATGGATCCAAGTAGACATGTTGTTCCAAATCGTCATCATAAGGAGCATGTTCCTTAGCAACAAACAACCCATTAGTAATCATACCATTGTGGAAGTATTTGTATGCATTTCTTTCCCTTTCGCCAACCTTAGCAGCATATTTATGATAAGTCTCTTCACTAATAGCAGCGTACAAATAGTTAGGATTTACAGCAACTGCTTGAGCACCCTTTTGACCAAAACCAAAGGAGGTAACAGAAACGGCCTTAATACCATCGGTCTTGATACTGTGAGATGGATACAAAACATATTCAAATTGTTCCATAACTTGATCAATGTTGTCAGCGTTACGGTTACCAGGTACAATACCACTGTTCAAAATTTGAATGGCACCATTCATCATCCAAGCACCAGCAGCACCCTTTGGATGACCAGTCAAGTACTTTTGGAAAACACCAATAACAGGGTTACCTTCACTTCTTCCTAGATGCTTCATCATGTCGTTAAGAGTTGCAGACTCATTCTTATCATTGGCCTTAGTAGACGTACCATGGAATGAAGCAACATCTAAATCATCAATGGTCAAACCATATGCAGCTAAAGCGCCCCTCAATGGAGCAATACGTGGATCATTTTTGTAAAATTCGTTACCCCATTGTGTTTGAGCAGCCTTCACTTGCACTTCAGACTCACGCTCAATTTCAGCAGTACGCTCCAAAATGTATTCGGCTCTGTCTTTTTCTGGAATAGCAGTAGCTTCATCCCTCAAAGCCTCAAATTCAGCGGCCGCCCATGCTTTAACCTGGCTCTTACGTGATTTCAATTGACGTCTTCTGTATTTCATATCCAACAATGGTGTTGGGAATTTCAAGTTTGATTGATATTCCCTGGCAGTAGTCAAAATACCCTTACCTGGTGCTGGAACAGATCTACCAATCTTATCAGTAGCAGTAGCTGTAAAGGCCAAAATACTGTAAATAGGAACACCCATTTTCAAAGCTAGTGCAGCGGTCATAATAACTTGGATACCAGAACCTTGTGCTTCCATAAAACCATTACGAGTAGTGGTAGCTGGTCTAGACATTTCAGATGGAGTACGACCATGTTCAAATTCCTCGATGGAGTTTGAAGTAGCCTTCATATTACCAAACTCGTAAGAACCTTCTTCTCTAAAATCATCATAACCACCAACAATACAGATCTTGGCCTTTCCAGAGACAATAGTCTCAAAACCAATATCCATAGATTCAACAGCAGTAGCACAAGCACCAACAGGTGTCTTAATTGGACCTGAAGAGGAGATTAACAACATGTTAACCCAGGCAGACATAGTGTTGATAAAGGACTCTTGTAAAATATCATTTTGAACAGGTTCATCCTTGTAACGGTCTTTGAACATACCACGTAGAGCAGAAACACCACCCATACCAGAACCGGAACAGTTACCAACTTGGGAAACGTGAACATATTTGTACATTTCGTATGGATCGGTAATACCAGAAGAAATAAAAGCTTCAGCGACAGAAACCAAAACAAACAAAGTAATTGGATCGACTTGAGAAATGGTATCATCAGAAATACCATAAGTTTTAGCATCCCAACCAGTTGGAATCTGGCCAGCAACCAAACGATCAAATTTTAGAGCCTTTGGAATGTATAAAGTGGCTCCCTTCAACAACTTAACACTATATTCACCAGTTTCTGGAATTTCAAAAACATCAGCCTTTTCACCATGCTCATGTTTAAACTGTAAAGCGGTTTCTTTAGAAGTTTCAAATGGTTCCAAATCCTCCTCAATAACAACTTCTTGAATCATATGCTTTTTCTTTGGATCGTATCCATCAAACAATTCTGGCTCAATCAATCTGATACCAGTATGTTCTAAAATGTAACTCTCATATTTGGCCTTGACATCCTTATCTTCAACAGGTTCGTTGGTCTTAGCATCAACCCAACCAGTGTAAGGACGTCCCTTTAGTTTGCCATTGTGGTACTTAATTAAACCCATAATCCAAGACATTTCCACACAACCTTCCAAGGAAAACTCACCAAAGGCTTCCATTTCCCATCTGGTTCTTGAAGAACCCCATGGGCCAACTTCAGCAAAACCAGTGACGACAACCACTTTTTCTAAATCTAGCATGCCTTCCAAATATGGAGAAAGCTCTTTGACTTCGTTATATGGCTTCAAAGTTGGGAAATTCAATTGAATATTAGCCTTTGGTTGAACCTCAAACTTGGCATAACCAGCATCAGCATTCTTACCAGTTACAACCTTGTGTTCCATGGCGGTTTCAATAGATACAGCCTTTCTAACATCAGAGGTTTCATACAAATCAGTACGTAATTTCGAGGTAAATTCCTTCAAGTTTTCCAAGAATTGCAAACCACCATTCAAATCAGCCATGACAGGAGCAGTTTGACACAATTCAACAACTTCTGGAATCAATAACCCTAACAAGTTGAATGCCATTTCCTTTTGTGAAAAGGTACGAACACCCATTTTTTCAATACCTTCAGCAATGATATTATTAGCAGACATCAAACCAGTACCTCTAGTCCAACCAATAACAGCACCACAAATAGTCAATTGGTTACCCCAACTTTCAGAGTGCCATCTGTTAAATAAAGTTTCCAATGACAGCTTCGATTCGGAATACAAACCATCACCACCAAAAGTACCATGGTTAGGAGATAATGGCAAAATGACTTGGGCTGGTCTAGTTTCAATACCTCTAGAAGTCTTTTGTTTCTTAACATGCCCCATCATTCTTAAAATGTTGGTCATCATGATTCTGTGGGCAAATTCAGACTTAGAGTCAATGTTTTCTAACTCAATACCATTTTCTGGGATAGCAGCAAAAGGAATGACAGCATCCAAATCCCAACCTAAACCACCTTTCTTTTCATCATCATAAATATAATTAATCAAAGCTTCGCAATCTTGTCTAGAACCTTGATTGAATGGAACTAAAACCATAGTAGAGCCTCTGGCACCCCATTGAGCATACAAAGCTTGGAAGTGGTCGGTGGTCTTTTTGTTGAAGGAGTTGGTGGTAACTATGACTTTTGCACCACCTTGCAACAAACCTTGTAAAATACCAGCACCAATAGAACCAATACCAGCACCAGTAATTAAAACATACTTGTCTTTAAAGGTAACACCGTTAACAGCAGCTTTTTCTAAACCATCCAAGAAGGAACGAGTCATTAAACGATCGTATATCCATTCACCTGATTTGGCCTTCTTCTTTAAGTGCAAGAATGGGATGGTTTCTCTTGGAATAGTAGCAGAAACACCAGTCTTGATGGATGATTTGTTTGATAACGATGCAACTTCTTTGGTTGAATCAGTATCCAAGGAATCGTCTTCGCCTACAACAGTGGTAGAAGCTGTAGTGTTGATTTCATCAGAGGCTTTTAAAAATTTGGTTAATTCACCATACAACTTTTCAAATTCCAATTTGGTTTTCTCAGAAATACCATGCTCATTAACTTGAGAAGAAATAGCCTTATAAACACGAGTCAAATCGTCTTGGATAGTTGGTTGTGCTTGCTTAGTGATTGGACCACCCAAAGCCATCTCTTGAACATACTGCGAAAATTTTCTAACCTTTTCTCTTGGTATCTCTTTGTATTCAATGTTACCATTCTTGTCGATGGTAGTATTTGGTCCAGTTGGCTTGGAAATATCTTTAAAGACAGGATCCAAATCCAAGACTTGTTTACAATTCTCAATCAATTGTTCACCCAAAGTCTTGGCAAGTCTGTAATTTTCACCCTTTTCCTCATCAGTATGGGAGATGTGATATTCCATGAACTTGATTAAAGTTTCATTTGACCTATTCATAATGTTAATAGCTTCGCTAACCAATTCTCTGTCAACATTCTTTAAAACACCGTGAATAATTTCAAAATACATGGTCAACAAAGATTGTCTAGCCCAATTCCAGGAGGAGTCAAAAACTCTGGCTTTCTTTCTGGAAAACTTAGTGTTAACCCCATTGACAAAATACTCGCCTAATTCTTCACTTAAGAAATCCAATTGGGCTTGTAAAGCAACTAAATTGTCCTTTTCTTTTAAAAATTTTCTTTCACTATTATTTAGATCAATTTTCAAATAACGAGCCAAACATTCCAACTGTTGACGAGCCAAAACTTTTTGATCTTTAGTCAATTCGTCAAATGCAGCAGCGTCAATGGTAGCACCACCGGCACCACCACTAGCACCACCAGCTCCGGCACCAGATGAGGCAGAAGCGGCATTCAAATCAACCCCAGCAATAGATGCATACTTTTGTGCCATAGAATCCCAGAAACTTTTAGCATCAGCCTCAGAGCCCAGACGGGAAGCTGGTTCGTTGGTCAAAGCAATTAACAAAACAGAATCTTGTCTACCAGCTGGCAAACCCCATCTAGATTGTAAATATTTCCTGGCTACAGTAACAGTAAAACCACCAGGCATCTTAGAAGAAATCAACCTAGAGATCAAAGAACTGGATTGCTTACCCAATTGTCCATTAAATGAATCTTGCATAGATTCAGAGAGTTCTGCTAAAGGAATTTCTTCTGGTTTTTCTGGGGTAGAACCAAATTCTTTACCTAAATCACCCAATATTTCATTTTGAACGGTGGATTTACCGCCAACCAAATCCTTTATAGCTTTGGAAGTAGAAACTTGATCCAATGGTTTTTTTAATTTTTGTGCAACCAAGACATGGACCAACAAACTAGCCTTAACAGGCTCATCTGGCAATTCAGCAGCAGCAGCAACGGGAGCAGCAGCAGCAACAGGAGCAGCAGCAACGGGAGCGGCAGCAGCAACAGGAGCGGCGGCGGCGGCGGCAGCAGCAGCAGGAGCACCGCTTGGTTCCGCAGCATCAGTAGCTAATTCAGATGGATCTGGTGTGTAGTAAATTTCTTTGGCGTCTTTGGAGTAACATAAAACCTCTCTCTGCAAAGATAAAGCGGCATCAAAAGATTCATATTTATTTTTAATAGTTCTTTGCGCCATACCAGATAAGGTTGGAGAAGGACCGATTTCAACAACTCTCTCGGTTTTCATATCCTTTAAGAAAACATCTTGTGTTTCAATCCATCTAACTGGAGAAGCAAATTGATAAGCTAATAGCTCGGTTAATAAAACATGAGCTAATTCTTGCTCGACTTCAGGTTTCATAGGCATGTTATATGAACGTGTGTAACCTTTTTGTTTATGTGTTTATTTTTTTTTTTTTTTTGGTAATAAATAATAAGTTGTTAAAGACAAGCAAAGGAAGTTAAAAAGAGAAGAAGATAACGATTATAAAAATTGTAGAAGATATTATATGTTATTATTTTTTCTTTGAATGTTGTTTTTCTTTTTATATATATATATATATATACAAGATTTACTGAAATACTTTTATTGCAGGCAACAACAAAATGATTTTTATTTTTATTTTTTTCAACATTTTTAATTTTTTTTTTTTTTTTTTTTTTTTTAATATTTTGTTGAGAATAAAAAATGTTTTTAAAAAAATGTATTAACGGGATTTTCGGTTTATATATTTTGGCGGAAAAGATATATCTTGGTAATATTTTTCAGCATTGAATTCCAACGTGTTAATTTATCCGAAAACGTTTTCCCTGCCACTTCGGGATATCATAATCCATGGAAAACAAAAAATGCCCTGAAGCATAAAACATTCTGTTAAAAAAAAATAAAAAATAAAAAATAAAAAATGTAGAAAATATTTTTGCTCCTTTTATTTGAAAATGCTTATAAATTTGAACAAATAAAAAATTAAAAGCTATGATTACTTTTTCTTCTTTCTATTATTAAAGTTTCTTTGTTATTTCTATTTCATTCCTTTTCGCTATCTACTGTTAATAAATCCTATGCCTTATAAGCATAATGCCTCCACTTTATTGTTATAAACAAACATTTTTTTAACTTTTAATTTATATATCTAAACATAGGTATACAATAAAGAGTATTAGGCTCAGATAATTGAAAGTGGATTGATTGAAAAAAAAATTGGCAGTAAGGACACATCTATTTTTGATTTGTACCGGTTGTTAATGCATTTTTTAAACCTTTGTTTTCTATCCTCATAGTTTATAGTAATAAACTTTTATTCTATTTCATTTTCTATATCCGGATCTGAGCAAAAGAAAAATGTCAAATAGTGTAGCAGTGAAAAGAGCGAGGTTAACTTTTTTTCCACTTTCAATTATTGTTTTCTACTAATTAAATTGTAGTTGCTAATTAAATAGAACCCCAAAAACAAAATGCCTTTCCGAATTCTCTCTAATTTTTATAATACATTATTGTAGAAATTTATGGACATGAATGATACCATAGTTGCGACTATACTTTATGCATTGTAGTTCTGAAAAGATTTGGAAAACTTGTTTTATTTAAAATTATTTTGGGAGATTGAACTAGACCCTCGTTTCCACCCCGATTTTCAGGACAAAAATAAATAACCTATTTATTACATGTGTGATATATGAGTATAGATATTTTTGTTTGAAATTGAAACTCGGGACTATATTATATGAGGATACATTTTATATACGTCTATATGTAAATATGGTGCACTCTTGGCTTACTACATTAACAAATTTCTTGTTAGGATTTTTCATTTTTTCTTGGTGATAATGATTTATTTTGTTACTTTTCCCTTTCGAATTTATTTGTTTTTGTAAAGCTGCACAGTATAATTTCAAGATTTGTTTAAAATTCTTTTCGAAATTAAGGTTATTTTAATTAAATGTTTTTAGCCATGCAGAATAAAAAAAAAAAAAAATGAATAAGCCGCATAACGAATGTGTTTGTATTTTTTTTTTTTTTTTCCCTTATATAACCGTTAATTAAACGATATTCACACGATCGACTTATAGATAAAAACCAAAATAATGAGCAGTTTTTTTTTATTTGTCTGAGTTAAACTCGAGAGTTGAATTTAATTCAACTTTTATAATGATTTGAAAAGTTAGTTCTTAATAATTAATACATATAAATTTAGAAATTATAAAATTGACATAAATAGAATTGAAAAGAAAAAGAAAAAAAAAAAATCAAACTTTTAATTATAATATTAAATAAAAAATAGATAATCATATAATAATGATAATGATAATAGCAAATAATAATAAACACTTTCTTTTTTTCCCTTCCAGATTTATACTTTTTATTTATTTATTCATTCATCTTTTTTTATTCTTATTTCTTGAATAAATATAACAGTAATAACATTCTTCGAGCTCTTTTTTCTTTTTTTTTTTTTCTTTTTTTTTTTTAAAAAATATATATATAATAATACACAACAAAAAATATATAAAAAAAAAATGATTATGCCAATAATCATAACATTGACGATGACAATAATAAAATAATTATTTCCTCTTGCTTCTTTTGCCTCCCATACTCACAATTCTTTTTTATTTTAGTTTTTTTTTCTTCTTCTTCTTTCTTCTTAAATTGATTGATTAATTAGAGTTTTTAATGTGATTTTCATTAATTTACTTTCTTTTTTTTTTTAGTTTTCGTTAATACATTAAAAACAGAACAATTAAAAAAAAAAATAAAAAATAAAAAATAAAAAAATTAAAAAGAAAAAAATGAAAAAGGAATATTAAAAAAGTAGATGTAAAATATATTCCCCGTTTTCAATTTTTTCTAGTTTCCACAACTGATGGCACGACAACAACAACGACAATAACAGCAAAAATTATAAAAACAATAATCCAGCATCTAATTTTATTTTTTCTTGCCCTTCTAGCACTAACAACAGCTTTTTCGGTATGACCAACACCTTGTTCAACATCTTGTTGTGCATTGGAAACATTCTTTTCAATAACGTCAACATTTTCCTGTTGCTCAATGACTAGTTCTTCCATATCATTAAATAATTGTGTTAATTCAGCCATAGTCTTTTCTAATTTCAAAAGTTCTTGATGTCTTGCTTGAACTTCAGCTAGAGCAGTTTTAGCTTCACCTCTCCTATTGGCATTCAATAAAGCCTGAGAAAACACTTGCTGGCCACCAGCATCACTAATAGCAGCTTCGACTTCATCATCAGTAGCTTCTGGTTGGACGATTTTATACTGTCTTATAGCTTGTTCTTTGTTTTGTTCTTTATAGTTAGCTTCGATAATTCTATAATCTTGGATCAATTTTAAAAACTTTTGTCTAGAATTTTCAGCTTGAGCTTGCATAGAACTATCGTGTAGGGCTTGTCTCTGACATTCCTTAATTTGTTGTTTTAATGTATATTGTAAATCTGAGGCTTGTGCAGACAAATCGTCCAATTGATGCCTTAATGTTAATTCTTGTTCTTCACTCACTTCAGTCAATAGTTTCTTTTGTAAAACATCTATTTGATTGACGATACCTTGATAACGATCTAATTCAGTGTTAACGCTGTTAATGTTATTCATGAAACCAACAAAGTCATTGTTGTTATTGTTACTAGAACCTGTATTCATGTTGTTTAATTCGTGTGGCTGTTCTTCTTCAGCATACGGGTTATTTCCGTAGGGATTGTTGTAGTTGTTGTTGCTCATTGTTGTATTTCTATATAAACAGTTTACCCTTTACCTCTGCTGTTAATGTTACAACTGTAAAATAATATTGCGCTTGATCTTACTTGTTAGTTACTTATTTTTCTATATAAATAGTGTTATATGTTTACAGCTGTATATAAAACTGCTAAGTGCAAAATTGAACTGTTAGTGGGTGAGAAAAATAGCATTAAAAAAAAATTGTCGTGTAGGAAGGAAGGGAGAAGCAGAACACAAAAAAAAAGAAATCCAAAAAAAGAAATCCAGGAAAGAAAGAAAAGAAAAACAAAACAAAACAAAACAAAACAAAACAAAACAAACCGAAACAGAAACAGAAATAAATTTAATTGAAAACCACATAAATCAAAAGCTAGCAATACATCTCATAAATAACGCAGAACATATTAGCACTTTTAATCGTTTACTATTAAGAAAGTTCGGTAGCGACCCTTAACGAGATATTATTACTTTTCACTCTATAAAAAAAAAAAAAAAAAAAAGAAAAAAAGAAAAAAAGAAATCGAAATAACTTGCAATAAAAATAAATGCCCGAAATAAACAACACGATTAAAAATTAAGTATAATTCTTGTTAGAAAGTGCCGTGAAGCATATAGCAAAGCAGTAAAGCATAAGATACACTGAAAATGTACGTAGAACCCTATTGGGGTAATTATTATTTCACCACTCATTAATTTAATAATTAAAATCAGAAACAACTGTGACACTAAAAGACATGACTGATTTATAATATATAAAAAAAAAAAATGTATATATATATCGAGGCTGTGCTTGTTTTTTGTTCGGTATAACCTACTAGCAAAGGAGAAAAAATAAAAAAAAAAAAAAAAAAAAAAAAAAAAAAAAAAATTAAATGCTGTGTAAACGAATATTATTCTTCTTCTTTAAAACTACAAATTCGTTAAGACGCGTTAAGAAAAGTGCGACAGTTCAATTAGGTTTCTTTAAACTGAGTATTCCTTTCCACAAAATCTTTTTTTCTTCCTAATACATCTTGATTCTTTTTAACTTTACCCAACAACTCTTGAGACGATTCATTTAATTCTTTTATGCCGATGGAATAGCTATTATCATCGTCTTTTATGGAGAATTCTACGCTGTTGTTATCAGTACTAGCAATATGAGAAGCGTCTGATATCTCATTATCGATTCGTTCTAATAATTTATTATTCAGTCCGTCCAATTCAGTTCCTAATCTACGTGGTCCATTCTTACGTAATTGTGTTACATTAACTACTTCGGTCTCCCAATCTTGATATAGTTTTCGCACCTTTTCGTTTAATTCTAAATCAAATGGCTCAACGTCCTTCTCATCATCCTTTAATAAAATATCTCGAATATCATGCTCTTTTTCAGTATATTCTTCCTGTTGTTCTTGCTCCTGTTCAATATCCAATGATTTGTAAGCCATTTCCATAGCTTCCAATAAATATTTTTGTAGGTAATTTTCAGCTTTAGATCTTACGATATCATCATTTGTTTGTTGTGGTAGACTTTTTACCAATCTTTGACCTAAGTTATCCCTTAGCTGTGAATATATAGTTTGAAATTCCGTTAGCGATAGACTTATCTTTTCTCGAGGCATTACTATTATTATTATTATTATTGTTGTTATTATTGATATTATTCCATTCAAATGGTGCTGTTTAAATGTGTATGTTTTTATTTCAAGAATTGATTTCACTTGTATATTTTTTTGCTTTTATTTTTTAGAATAGTTTCCCTTTACAAATTATCCGCAATGAAAAGCCGGGCATTCCGAAGTGCAAAATACAAAAGTTCGGATATACAGGAGATTATTTTAATTTGCTTTGGATTTTTTTTTAATATAATTCTTGAATTTATAAATAGGTTACGCATTATCTCCCAAAAATATAAAGTGTAGCTCTAATAAACCCATCAGTTTTATATGAAAAACTATTAATCAGCATGCTTTTCCACTTAGGGCCTAATAGACGTTTGCAACTTCGTTGTATTTTTCAGTTGGTCAATTTGTTTTCATTGAGCACATATAATAACAAAAGCTTTGAGAAATTCTATTTTCATAACCGGGTAATGTAATTATGTACGGTTGTAACATTTTTTTTTTTTTTTTTTTTTTTTTTTCCTTTAAAAAAAATATTTTTTGCTGCTGCTTTTTTTTTTAATTTTTTTTTTTTTTTTTTTTACTCTTCCTAAAAGTAGTCCTTTTTTTTTTTACAACTGATCTTATTGCAGCAAAAGTAACTACAATGCAAAAACAATAATTAATAACTATCGTTAATTTATCTACAAAATTTTCAAAATTTTCATAGAAATCATAGAATTAAAAAAAAAAAAAATAAGAAACTTGAATACTATCATGTCGAAAGAGATAAATTATGCCCCCGATTATGCCCCAATAATTGGGTTTTCGGGCTGTTTTTTTGCAATGTGTCTAAGTTGTGTTGGTGCAGCCATAGGTACCTCTAAGAGTGGTATCGGTATTGCTGGTATATCTACCTTTAAACCTGAATTAATTATGAAATCCTTAATCCCTGTGGTTATGAGTGGTATTTTGGCTATTTATGGGTTGGTTGTTGCAGTTTTAATCGCCGGTGGTTTAAACCCAACAGAGACTTATACTCTTTTTAATGGATTCATGCATATGAGTTGTGGTTTATGTGTTGGCTTTGCCTGTTTAAGCAGTGGTTATGCTATTGGTATTGTTGGGGATGTTGGTGTTAGAAAATTCATGCATCAACCAAGATTATTTGTGGGTATAGTGCTTATTTTGATTTTTGCAGAAGTTTTAGGATTGTATGGAATGATTATTGCTTTAATTTTAAACACTAGAGGGTCAACCAGTTAGAAAGACAATTATTAAAAAAAATTAGTAGATGCCTTTAATGATTTAATCTATTTTAAAAAAAAAATTTTTTTTTTTTCTTTTAAGTTTATTTTCATTTGTTAAATTTTATTTTTTCTTTTTCTCTTGCAAGCACAACTCTATATAATAATAAAAGTTTATTTATTTTTGAAAGAAAAAGAAAAAGAAAAAGAAAAAGAAAAAGAAAAAAAAAAAAAAAAAAAAAAATAAGAAAAAACAATATACACTTCTTTCCTAACATATTATCATTATTATTATTATTATTATATATCAGTATTTTCTAGATGTCTTCTTTTTTCCATCCTTATTTAAAGCACTTTATTCGGTAGTATCCATTGCATCTAAATCCGTTGCGTTGTTTTGTTTTTGAGAAGAGATCTCGACTTTCCCATTATCATCAATATACTGACTTTCATTTTGGGTCACAAATTCAACAGACCTTTTACTATCTAAAAACAATAAATACGCTCTTTTAATGTCATGAACTTCGATTATATTATTATTGCTTTTCCTTTTTAATGCAATCTGGTTAGAAACAGATATTAAATTAGAAGCATAACGCAAACTAGTTTCAGATCCAATCTGGGTTAACAAAGCAAGTGCGGCATCGTTAATTTCCACTTCTTCCTCTTGTGCCCTAATTTTCAAAATTGTGTTTATTTCATCTTCCTTGTATACAGTGGTCGTAACTATAATAGATCTGTCTAATAAATCCAGTGGTAAGCCATGTGGCGATTTATAAGAAGTACCTCTTGTTTGTGAAATACCTCTATTGGTAGCCATAATAACAATAGGGGAAAATTCGTCTTCTAAAGCACGGTTTATAAAGGAGAAACATTCAATGTCTAACATGTGAACTTCATCAATAAACAAGACACCTGGCACAATTTCAGCTTTTCCCTCTTCTTTCCATTCAGCAACTTTTGCGTTAATTTGATCTCTAACTTCACTGCTGATTTCACCGGTATCACCAGTAAATAGGGCCAACACACCTTGCGTTCTAGAATTAATTACATCTATATCATGCAATGAAACAGTATGGACTACGGTATCTCTCTTTTGTAACTCACCCTCTGGGCAAGCCACAAATTTGGTATCGGCACCCATAGCATCATAATCTCTACTGCGAGCAAAGGACCTACCCAATTTAGTGATCTTTCCGCTAGCCTTATCAATAGTGATAACATCACCAGCAACGACTTTTTCCTTCGTTAAACCATCAATCATTTTATTTCCCAATTCATAGATTGTTTCCATATCAGTTGTCTTAATAGTTAATTTGCCTTGTTTTTGTCCGCCAGTTATGCTTCTGTCAATTTGAATTTCTACCACTTCACCAGAAATTAATTCAGTTTCTTCTTTGATTTTGATTCCTATTGATTTTCTGAAAGCTTGAGTTAATGCTTCAGTTTTGCTAAGCTCCAAAGAAAAAATTTCGCTACCAGCAATAGCAGTAAACGGAACCGTATTACTACCACTACTACCAGTTTGTTCTTTATCATCATCATCGTTAGAAGACAAATTTTGGGCTAACCCTCGCGCCAAAGCAGTTTTACCGCTACTTGGAGGTCCTGCCAACAAAACACATCTCCCTGCAATTTTCCCCATTTTAATCATTTTGTAAACAACCCCCATAGCACGACGGGCTTTTAATTGACCAACCATACCCTGTGAGGATTCTTTGGGTTGTAAAGTCACCGGGTCTAAACCCAAACCAGTAATATGGGAATGAGCTGCAATCAATGATAATGAGTGTAGTTGTTGTTGCTGTTGCTGAGTTTGATCTAATGTTTGAATTGACATTGTTGCGTCTCACTATTTTACTTGTTCTTATTTTTTCTTATGCCCCCTCCCTTTATTTTGAGTTTACCAATTTATCTATCATCAACAATAACTAAAAAAAAAACAGGCATGGTTCTCTTGAAAAAAAAAAAAAAAAGAAAAAAAAAAAGAAAAAAAAAAAGAAACAAAAATTTTTGGCACTTTATTTGTTTTTCTTTTCTTTTCTTTTTTCTATTTTAATAAAAAAATTTTCTAAACAACAACTATTATTACCCGGATTATTAACTTTTTGGTATTTAATGTTATTATCATGATACTAACTACCCGGTTACTTGGCTTTTTTTTTTTTTTCTCCTTTTTTCCCCCTCCTTTTTTTTTTTTATTATTTTTAAATGTCTAATAAAGGCCTGATTGGTTACTAGTTAAATCACATTTCCTATACGTTTATTCTTGTGTGTGAATTTTTTCTAATTTCTAAAGAATAAGGTATATTTCCTATACGTTATCTACTAACAATTGAAAGCCTTGCACGAAACGAGTTACAAAGAAAGAAAAAAAAAAAAAAAAAAAAAAATGGGCTACTGTTGTGCGTACTGTCTTTGTCAATGTTGTGGATGCTGTAGCTGCTGTAATAATGAAAATGTTTTAACTATCAAGGGCAAATACTTTGAGATTATTACCATCTTGGATGAATCTTCAAATTATACCATCTATTTGGTCAAATCTATTCAGGGACCTATTGAGACTTATCCCTCTACAGAAGAAGAGGAACAACAACAATATAATGATAGAACACAAAAAAAAAAAAAACAATTATCAAATTTATATTGTGTTAAAAGAATCAAATATGAAGAAAATGAAAATCATGCCCTTACTGAAATCAAAAACTTGCAGAAATTCCATAGGTTAAAAGATAGCTCAAGGATAAACCCCTATATTATAAACATGCTTTTATTTGAAATAGAAAGTAATAATAGTACCAATAATAGTAATTCATCACGTTCATTAACTACTCACACGTATGGAATTTGTGGCAAAATATTATCTTTACTGGGTTTAACCAATAGTACTAATGGTGGGGCAGATATGAATGGGTTTACTCCAATTCCGCAAGTTGAATCATCTTTTTCCTATGCGGATATTTTATTTCCCTACGGCTACACTTTACAAGATGTGATTAATAAGTCCATATTAGTACCAGAACAGTTTTCTTTTGATGTGCATCAAATTAAACAATTGGGTATTGGATTATGTAAGGGATTATTGACCTTGCATGAACAGGATTATTCTTATAATAATTTGAGACCCACAACAGTGCTAATAGCGTATGATTATGACACTATGGTTGCTGATATAAGTAAACCGCAATTGTGTGATTTAAGTATTACTAAAAGATATCCATTTAAAAAGGAGGAACATGGTGAAAATCAAGATTTGTTAATATATTCGTCTGATGTAAGCTATTCGCCACCAGAATTCATACTCGATGCTTCAAGTATATATAATCACAGTGACAATAATGTTAACGAAGAAAGCAATTTATATACAATACAGGATGGTTCTAAATGTGATGTATGGTCTTTTGGGTGTCTACTTTATTGCATGTTATTGGGTGTAAATCCATTTAAAAGACAGGAATTGTTGACTTCAAATGTGTCTATCAAGGATTTAATTAAAAATGCAGAATATAGTTTCCCATCAACGCTCACCAATAATACAAGCTTGTCTATAATCGTGTCTATTATACAGAAATGTTTAAAATTAAATCCCAAAGATAGACCTACCGTTAAAGAAATTTTGGATATGTTGTCAAATTGATATTATTCTTTTTATTTTAAAAATTTATTTTATTACTTAGTGTCTAATACGCACTAATATGGTTATTAAGTATGAATTCCCCGTTTATAATAATAGTTATATTTAGAAGCAGAGATTGCTACCCTTCTGAGTTAGCCGCCCGCATCTGTCTTTGATTTCGATGCGCTGTCCAAAAATTTTTGTTAAGGGGTCGAGATCTTTTTTTTTTTTTTTTTTTTTTTTTTTTTTTATTTGTTTGTTTTTTGCCAGATTTTAGTATTTTGTATTGCCTTAAACATTTATATACAGACATATGTATATAATATGACTTTCTTCTTTTTTTTTTTAAAAAAAAATTACTAGAATGTTAAGTATTTAATATAAATACATAAAGCTTATATATATATATATATATATACATTAATCAGGTAAAAGATGACTAGCGATAATGATAGTTGTGCAAATGTTATTCAAAACTTTCAAAATTGTAGAGAATCAGATGTTAAAGGTTATAATGATTGTCCAACCTTTTTGCTTGATTTAAATAACACACGTAGCAAGAAAGGTAGCTATGTGAAAAGAAAACAGAAATCATCTTTAGTTTCAGCTAGAATCTTACATGATGTAAAGGATACTTTTCGTTCAGCTAAAATTGTGGATGTAGTACCACCTCCTTCATCAGCAAAGAATAGATTTCCTCTCATTGATGCTGACAATAAGCGTACTGAGCTTACTGATAAAAGTCCAGTGACTGAATCCGCTGGTAAAGTGTATGTGGACGAAAACAATAGCATTGACCCCATTGAAAAAAATAACATCAAGTTACTCACTGACTTGGAATTAATTGGTAAGCTAAATGAAATGGTTGCATCTCCATCCGGTCTACCTTTGCAGGAGTTTAAATTTTATAGTAGCAAATTACTACGTTTTCAAAAAGATATTGTACAGAATCAAAGCGCTAGGCCGGTCTTATGCTATATTTTGGAACAACAAAGCATCATTGATTCAAAACAATTGACTAAGCTTTTAAATAAATGGGTTATGTCAGATTCAAGTATCAGCTCCTGGTTCCCGGCATTTAGAAAAATTATAGAAAATATTCAGTAAAATATCCATGACATCATGAATTTACATATTTTATAAGGGATGAGGACGCGAATTTTGCTAATAAAAGGAACATTTCTTCTCTTCTGTAAAGAAGGATAGCAAAAAGGTGCAGGATATATATATATATATATATATATACATATAACAATAGTAATATCATTATATTAAACATAGAGATACTATATATGTCGTCGTCGTTGATAAATATACATATTAGGAAAACTTAAATCTAAAAATTTTAAAAAAAAAAAAAAAAAAGAAAAAAAAAAAAAATTAAAAAATAACTCAGTAAAATAATTAGGAAAACTTTTCTTAATTGCGATGATCCAGTAAGCTTCAATTTTATGGTATAAAATTTGCCATAATCTACAATTGGCTTTATAAATCTTAGTCTTATGTTCTCCACTCCCCTTTTAATTTGCTGTTTATTTCTTGATTCTTTTAACTGTAGCTTGAAACCCACTCTTAATAGAGGATACAGATCTAGTAGAACCACAGCTCTTACAAACCAAAAAGAATAATCTATTGGATTGTTCCTTCTTCAATTCAGTATTAATACTCTTACAAGTTTTACAGGTAACATATTCAATGATATACCTTCTTAAAACACCTTCCATTTGCTTACTTTGAAATTTACCTTTAATAACCAATCTCTTTTGACCATCAACACTACCAGAAGTACCTAATTCTGCAAACAAATATTGGATTAAATGTTCTGGGTTTCTTTGTAATTTTTCAGAAATTTCTTGGATATTAACAAAAATACTCTTCTTACCATCTCTTTGACATACTGGGGGTGGAATTCTAAATTTAGTACCAGTTCTTTCACCAGCCAACTCTGGGTTGTTTGCTCTTAAAATATTGAAAAACCTGGTTAATAAATCTTTATATGGTAAACCAACAGTTTCTTGGATGCTACTACTAGCAGTACTACTAGTAGTGGAGCTTAGTTCTGGAGTTCCTTGTTCGCTGGTGGCGGATACATCGATACCAGCTTTTTCCAAAGCTTTATCAAAGTCTTCTAAATTAGATGGGGCCTTCTTCTTCTTCTTCTTTTTTTTTAAGCTTAAATCACCCAAGCTATTAGTTATATCGTCCAGTTGAGCATCAGAAGAAGATGGGGCTGGTGAACTTTCTGTTTTTTCATTTTCAACGGCTGCATCAAAACTGGCTGGAATCTTCTTCTTTTTCTTTTTTAAGCCCACAAATAAATCTTCATCATTTGTGGTGGAACTGGAAGTATTGGTGGGGACTGAAGTACCTTCTGTCTTGTTGCCTACCACTGAATCGAAATCCTGAGCGGAAATAGTCTTTTTAGTTTTCTTTTTTTTCTTTAATGATGGGTCAAACCCTAATTCTGCAGTCAAATCGGACATTTTTTTTTTTTATATTATGTATTTAATATAGTAATTCTAATTTTTCTTTTCCTTCTTTTTTCTTTTTTATTATAATTTGGTAAAAGATTGATGATATATATATTGAATACAGGCTTAATATTTGATATACATTGTTGTATTAAATCAGGCGAAAAAAATTCAAGAGGAAAAAGAGGAATGAGAATGAGAAGAAGAATGAAAAAAATTTTTTTTCTTTTTTCTTTTTCCTTTTTTCTTTTTTTTCTTTTTCTTTCTTTTTTCTTTTTTCTTTTCCTTCATTCTTATTTGGCTCCGTAAAAGAAAAATACTTTGTATTATGGTGCAGAAGGAGAAAGGCAGAAGACTCCGCACACAGAGGGATTTCTTTTTTACAAAAACAAAGTAAGAAAAATCTGCAAAATTAAGCTAGTTATTAGCTATCTGCAGATTCCTCTGTGACAATCTCTTTTAACAAAAAAATAATCATAGGTTTTAATGAAGAAAAGAAAAAAAAAAAAAATGGATAATGTGTCGTGTAAAAGCATATTTGTTTTGTTTTTTATTTTATTGCTTCAAAAGTATTATAGTTCGTACAAAGTTATACAACCATCTTCTTACAATTTGATGAAATGTCAAGTATATGACATTAGTATTATAATACAAAAACCACCAATTCGTTTATTTAGTCTTCTTATTTCTCCCTCCCAAGACTCAATTCCTCAGTTTTCTCTCTTAAAGCTTCTGTTGCCTCCTTGGTAACATTTTCTATCTCCGTACCTTCTTTAATTTGTACAGTGGTAACATCCACCTCTTTATTTTCATTTCCCTCTCCCTCTTTTTCCACTTCATCTGGGTTAACTTCATATTTTTTCAAAAAATAAGTTTCAATATCTTCCTTGTCTGAATTTTCAGCTTCAAATATTGGATCATGATTAAACTTGTTTTTAATAAAAGGATCTGCATTATAATCTTCACACAAACACTTAACAACTTCCAATTGCCCGTTTAAAGCGGCCCAATGTAATGCAGTATTGCCATTATTATTTCCTTGGTTAACCCATTTTTGTAAAGTATCTTGTTCATTGCTATTGTCTTTGACTAGTTTTAGTAAATAATTGACAACTTCCAAGTGTCCATTAGCAGCTGCCATATGTAGTGGAGTAACTTTAGTGTCTTTATCCACGCAATCAATTAAAAGTCTAGGATGCACTAAAGTCGTGAAAATCTCTTTCAACGATTCTAAATCACCTGAACGAGCGTCAAATATAATGGAGTCTTGATCTTCTTGGGCAAGTGGACCGCTATGCAGTGATGTCATTTTTTCTTTTGGTGATTTCCTGTTCAATTTTTTTTATAGTTTATTATCTGTCTGAAGATAGTAAATTTATATTAAAAAAAAAAAAAAAAAAAAAAAAAAAGAAAAAAAAGAAAAGAAAACGACTTTAAAAAAAAGTATATATATCAAATATAAAAAAAAAAGGTACTTCGCCACTCCAGATAAAATAACAAACATTAAATAGTGACGCATAGAGTTAATTCATCTTTTCATAAATATAATAAACCTTTAATTCATCACATTGTAGTTTAACAATTAATACAAGAAAAACAAAGAAAAAAAAATAAGAAATAAACATAAACATAAGTACCATGTCTAAGGATGATACTAATAATTGCGATCATATCTCAACAAAAGATGTAAAAATAGATGACCTATTACGAAGAAAACCACAGTTTACTAAAAATACCCCTATTGATAATTTTTTCCAAGATTTAGATACAAATTATCTTCAAAAAATTAAAACTACAAGTATCGAAACCTTTTGTTATGAAGATTGCGGCTTCTCAAGCCCACTAGAATTTGTAAATGAATTGATTAGCAAATTATTGACTTTAAATAAATTACTTTTGGATAACCAAGCTAATGAAGAAAATTGCAAAAAAAAGGAAACTTTATTACCCATTTCATTGCATGACATGAAGTATTTTGAATTATTGGTGAATTTAATCATAATCCAAGGTATTTACGCCAATTTGCCTGATGGTGTTGGGATCCCTATGGAACAAAGGAATTTACAAGACTTTAAAAATACTTATAGAAATAAAATTTTCAAAATTTCAGGTAGCCGTACCTCTAAGCAAAATATTTCATGTTTAAAAAGTATAGTTATGGCCTTGTATAATGGTATTTTGAAACCTGAAAGCAGTTCGATTATTAAAGAATTATTTTTGAAAGGCACTGGTTATTCAGATATATTGGTTGGGATGCTTGTACTAAGTCTGTATGATACTGATGATCATGCATACATGACTGAAGAGTTTGAAAATTTAGAATCCATGCAAAAAACATATAATCTATATGAATTATACACTGTGTTATTCCAATCCACTGCTCACTTACAAGTTAAACAGGAATTTTTAAACAGATTGACCACATTGCCATTAAAAAGATGTAAAGATGGGGTTATCTCATTGGCAGAGTTTATATTGCTCGACAGAGAACAAGAAAACGAGTTTCGGATGGATAATTTAACCAAATTTGTTATGCTGCTAACATCCAAGCCAAAAAATATAAAGAGTGTTGAATATTTCAACAAACTTTTCCCACAAATTAGAGATGGTTTAACAAATATAAATAATTCCATACTAGTCACAAGTTTAAATGCTGTCATTACCGATTTTTATTTTAAAAATAAAAGGATTATATATGATTTTCTTTTCCAGCCAATATATGACGTTTTGTTTAATTTAAAAAAAAAGCCTATTGGCATCAAACAATTAAACGACACAATAAATATTTTAATTTCTCTTTCAAAACAAACCAATATGGAATTACTTAAAGATTTAATTAACAAATATAATGAATATGATTTTTATCTATCTCTCTGGAGATATGCCAATTTTGTCAAAACCCATCCATTGCCACAATCGAAAGATTACCATAAAATTATATTAAACCTAATCAAGACTTTTATGGAGTTGACTGGAACTTATAAGGATTTGAGCTATTTGATATTAAACTTTTGTACCATTGACGAGTATAATGAGAAATGGGGTGTTTTGTTTATGGATTTAGAAGCCAATTTGCCTAAAATAATTTTGGGGAAATCCTCGGATATTGACATACTCATGGCCAACAAGACGAATAAAGAAGGCGAAAACCACTATACTGTTAAAAAGCTTCAACAAAAATTTGTTAATCTGGATAATAATGTTAATTTATTTATCGAATTATTAAAATTAATTAATCAACATGAAATAACGAGTGATGTTTTTTTATCTGTTTTGAATCGTTGGGTAAGAAACAATGAGGGCGCACGAGAAGATAATACCGACGCCAGTATTTTAGTATTGAGTGATTTAAAACTATTAGAAAAAATGAACCAAGAATTTCAAACGGATATTGCGAAAAACCCAGAAGAAATATTAGCTCTTATATATAACTTACTCGATCTAAGGGAATTGGAGGAGCAGCATAATGTCGGTGTTGCTAAGCATACTAAAACTTGTGATAACATTCCAGACAGTGATGACGAAGACGACGAAACAGAGGATGAAACTCCGGTGGATGACAGCAATGACATTTTCCTGTTACTTTTACAATTGCTATCAAACATTATCTCTGTATCTGATCCCCAATTTATGTCTGAAACATCGCTTGAAACACTAATACTGATAAAAACTAGACTACTTGCAAAATTCCCGCAAGATAGACAAGCAACATCTTTGGCACTTAGAATTGAGGACATATGTTGTTCTAAAGAAAAATTAAACAATTGTACTAATGGCTCCAATAATGACGCCGAAGACGCTGATGATAAGGAAATATTAAGAAAGGCTATTATAAATATAAATGATCCGTTAGTACCAATTAGAGCGCAGGGGTTGTATATGCTACGCAGTTTGATTTTAAACAAATCCGATGTAATTGATTTAGGTTTTGTTGTGGATTTACACATTCACCAATTACATGATAAGGACCCATTTATTTATTTGAATGTTATTAAGGGGTTAGTGGGGCTATGTGAATTTAAACCAGCCGAATCCTTGGACATTCTAATCAATTATTACAGAAATAAAGATTCCAAAAAAATAAGTTTAGATGACAATTTGAAAATTGGGGAGGTTCTAATAAACTACATTAATTTACAAAACGAATTATTCACCGGCGAAGGCGCCAATAAAATAATAGAAGTTTGCCTTGAAAAAATAAGAAAGGGCGACAACAATATCTCTGTTGATAACAGATTAAGGATGTCTGCTATGTCGTTATTGGGCGCCTGTCTACAAGTTAACGCATCCGGTTTAAACCCTACTTATGTATCGGAAATTCTAGATTGTTCTTTTGGTATTTTGAAATTTGAGAACGATGGGGAAACTTCCAAACTAATGCGCCGCAGTGCCATTCACGTGATCCATGATTTGTTGTATAATTCTGGATTAGAAAACTTTCCATCAGAGTACAGTGGTGCCAATTTGCAAGAAATATTAACATACACCAGGAGCAAAGAAACCGACTACTTAGTATGTGAGCAAATAGATCAAGTATTAAAACTAATTGATGAGTTCATTAGAGAATATTTGAAAATAGATGAAACGGGCAATTCTTTGCTTAATAATTTAAAAATCAAATAATAATTTAAATATATTCTGTTTGTTATGTAAATACATTCTCATCTTTATCGGTAGAACTTATTAGTAAGGATATTTTGAGTATATTTTTCTAAATTAAAAATGCCTACACCGATGCATATTTTTTTCCACCTTTTTTCTGAAAAAGAGAAAAAACTAAAAAAAAAAAGGATAGAAAATGGAAGGTTCTGGAAAAAAAAAAATTTTAGTTTAGTTGAAGATGACGACGACGACAACAACAACAACAACAACGGTGACAAAAAGGAAAAAATTAAAAGATGATGGTTACCAATGGTACACATAAAAACGCGTAGAAGAATTACACAGTGTCACAAGGAATTTTGTAGAATAATATGGAATAAAATAGAAAAAAAAAAATTATAAATGAAAACTTGTAAATATTTTCAAACCTATGAAAGACGATTGAGTACAAGGCAAACAATTTTTTTTTTTTTTTTTTGGTTTTTTCAAAAAAAAAAAGAAAAATACCAAGTCAGAGCAAAAGTAATACAATATATAAAAGGGACAAGGATGACAAGGGGTGATAAATCACTAATTTTTTTTTTTCTTGTAATTTTTTCTTTCATTATATCCTTTTTTTATAATTTTTGACATTTAATATATCTTAGTTTTTATAAAATACTAATAAACCAGAACAAAAAAAAAACAGAAAAAAAACAACAACAATACAAAGAAAAAAAAATGTCCTCTGAAACTTATGAATTTCAAGCTGAAATTACTCAATTGATGAGTTTAATCATCAATACTGTTTACTCTAATAAAGAAATTTTCTTAAGAGAGTTAATTTCTAATGCTTCTGATGCTTTGGACAAGATTAGATATCAGTCTTTGTCTGACCCAAAAGTTTTGGAAACGGAACCAGAACTATTCATCAGAATTACTCCATATCCAGAACAAAAAGTTTTAGAAATCAGAGATTCAGGTATTGGTATGACCAAGGCTGAATTGATCAACAACTTGGGTACTATTGCCAAGTCTGGTACTAAGGCCTTTATGGAAGCTTTATCTGCTGGTGCAGATGTTTCTATGATTGGTCAGTTTGGTGTTGGTTTCTATTCTTTATTTTTGGTTGCTGACAGAGTCCAAGTTATTTCTAAACATAACGATGATGAACAATACATTTGGGAATCTAACGCAGGTGGTTCCTTTACAATTAGTTTAGATACCGAAGGTGAAAAGATTGGTAGAGGTACCGTCTTGAGATTATTTTTGAAAGATGATCAATTAGAATACTTGGAAGAAAAGAAGATTAAGGAAGTTGTCAAACGTCACTCTGAATTTGTTGCTTACCCAATTCAACTGGTTGTTACCAAAGAAGTTGAAAAGGAAGTTCCTGCTGAAGAAGACGAAAAGAAGGATACTGAAGAGGAAGAAAAGAAGGAGGAAGAAGAAGATGACAAGAAACCAAAATTAGAGGAAGTTGATGAAGAAGAAGAAGAAAAGAAAGAGAAAGAACCAAAAAAGATCAAGGAAGAGGTTAAGGAGTTGGAAGTTTTGAACAAAACCAAACCATTGTGGACCAGAAACCCAAGCGAAGTTACTCAAGAAGAGTACAATGCTTTTTACAAATCCATTTCTAATGACTGGCAAGACCCATTGGCCGTCAAACATTTCTCTGTTGAGGGTCAATTAGAATTCAAAGCTATTTTATTCATTCCAAAGAAGGCTCCATTTGATTTGTTTGAATCCAAGAAGAAGAAGACCAACATTAAGTTATATGTTCGTCGTGTTTTTATTACTGATGAAGCCGATGAATTAATCCCTGAATGGTTGAGCTTTGTCAGAGGTGTTGTTGACTCCGAAGACTTGCCATTGAACTTGTCCAGAGAAATGTTGCAACAAAACAAGATCATGAAGGTTATCAGAAAGAACATTGTCAAGAAGTTGATTGAGACTTTCAATGAAATTGCGGAAGATGCTGAGCAATTCAAGACCTTTTATGAAGCTTTCTCCAAGAATATCAAGTTAGGTATTCATGAAGATACTCAAAACAGATCTGCTTTGTCTAAGTTGTTACGTTACAATTCTACTAAATCCATTGATGAAATGACTTCTTTGACTGATTACGTTACAAGAATGCCAGAACATCAAAAGAATATTTACTATATTACTGGTGAATCTTTGAAGGCTGTTGAAAAATCACCATTTTTAGATGCTTTGAAGGCTAAGAACTTTGAAGTTTTGTTTTTGGTTGATCCAATTGATGAATATGCTTTCACTCAATTGAAGGAATTTGACGGTAAAAAATTGGTTGATATCACCAAGGACTTCGAGTTAGAAGAAACCGATGAAGAAAAGGCCGAAAGAGAAAAGGAAACTAAGGAATTTGAACCATTGACCAAAGCTTTGAAAGAAATCTTGGGCGAAAAGGTTGAAAAAGTTATTGTTTCTTATAAACTAATTGATGCACCAGCTGCTATTAGAACCGCCCAATTCGGTTGGTCCGCTAACATGGAAAGAATTATGAAGGCACAAGCTTTAAGAGACACTACTATGTCTTCTTACATGTCCTCCAAGAAGATTTTTGAAATTTCTCCAAAGTCTCCAATTATTAAGGAATTGAGAAAGAGAGTTGAAGACGGTGGCGCTGAAGATAAGACTGTTAAGGATTTGACCAACTTGTTGTTTGAAACTTCATTGTTAACATCTGGTTTTACATTGGAAGAACCAACTACCTTTGCAAACAGAATTAACAGATTAATTTCCTTAGGTTTGAACCTTGATGAAGAAGAAGAAGAAAAATTCGAACAAGCTGCTACTGAAGCTCCAATTGAAGAAGTTAATGCTGAAACAGAAATGGAAGAAGTTGATTGATTTGATTCGATTGTTTTCATGTATTTATAACAAAATTTTTCCTTTTTTTTTTTTTTTTTTTTCCCCTGTTTTATAAAGGTTTATATGTGGTATTTTTCTTATACAGTTTTGTCGATGTATTTAGTTGCATTTCTTCATATTATGTAAATTTCTTTTAATTTATTTTGATGTCTACTTTTTTTTTTTTTTTTTCTTTTTTTTTTGTTTCATTAGTTTTTCTTTTTTTGTTTTTTTTTTTTTTTAATTTTTTTTCTTAAATCTCTCTTTTTACCTTATCCTTTATTCTAATTTTCAACTATTTATTATCATATGGCCATAAAGAGATCATGGAATATGCATCTATATATATTATTAACATAAGTGTTCGTAACAATGGAGGATGATATTGTTGGACACCTAAATAGTTATAAAAAGGAATTGACATTTTTAATCAATGATCCAGACAAGAAGATAGCGGCAATAACTAAGTTTCAAGAGTTTAAAAAGTATTTTGCCCTGAATAAAGATGAATTGACAACTTATCATTTGGAATTATATCGAAAATTCATAGATAATATGACCAAAATCTTAAACAAAGATCCAAGAACTGAAAATGTTTTGAATACCTCTTGTTCTTTAAAATTTCCAGGTTTTAAAGGGACCAAAATTGTCACTGGTAATAAACAACTAGTAAAATCAATTTCAACTTTAAATGCAACTACAAATCCTGCGGTACATGGTGTAATGAAAGACAAGAAAATACAATTAAGTGATAAATTATTGGAGAATTTGAACGGTTGTACAGTATATGTCGATTCTTCCAATCCGCCTACTAAACCTATTATTATCAAAAATGCAAAAAATTGTATTCTAAACTTGGATAAACTTGGATCATTGCAAAGTAGCATTTATCTGGAAAATATTATTGACTCTAGAATTAAAATAAATCTAGAATCTAATCAATATATACAGATTCGTTTCCATAAACTTTCGCGTTGTGGAATACAAATTTCTAGACGGACTTTACAACCAGACTTAAACAAGATCAATGTTATCTTAGAAGATTGTTGTAATTTGCTTTTTGATTTTGCTAATAAACAGTGTCTAGAGATTCAAGATTTTAATGACATTTTAAACGAGGGTAAAAATTATGATTTTGTAAATAACCCGTATGCACATTTTCGCACTCACGGATAAAACGGTTGGTATTCTTTTTTCCCCCCTCTTTTTTTTTTTTTTTTTTTTTTTTTTTTTTTTTTTTGATTATATGAATCATTGCTATTCCTTTTTAGGAAATGTTTGTTTATTTGTTTACATTTTCTATATTAGGAAAATTGTAAACAAGATGAATCTTTTTTTTTTTTTTTTTTTATTTATTTATATGTATAATTATATTTCATTGCTACTGTATTGCTCAGTTTTGAATTATTAAAAAAATAGTATATTAATATAGTTTCATTAGTCAAGCAAACAAAAGGAGCTTCTAACTTTTGAAACTTTGTTTATTTTATTTTCTAATATTTTTTTATTCTTCATCAAATTATCTTTTCTTTTCTAAGCTAGATAAATCATCTTTTATTCCTAGTGTAATTCAACATAAACTTTAGCATAAATCAAAACAAAAATAAACAGAATGCCTGTTACAGATATGGGTTCTCCATTAAAAGGTAGTTCCTTTAAAGAACAGTATTTACAACAATTGAAGGAAAATGGCGAAAGTTTAGAACCATTGAAACCACGCTCATCTTCCAGGATCAATTCAGAAAATAATTCTCAAAAGATTAATAAGGTAAAATCAAAGTTTTTAGAAAATAATACCACACCAAAGATTAATAAAATAAAATCCAGCTTTTTAGATGAGAATGAGTCTGAGAACAATTCAAAAAGCAATTCCGAAAACTCCAAGTTGGTCAACTCGCCTTTAAAAGATAATATTTTTTTACAAAACGATAAGGGGAAGTCACCAGATAGGTTTGTTTCTCCAAAAGCCAAGCCATTAAAAGAGTTTAGAAATCCTGAAAAATCATCATATTTAAAATTCACTGGCGGCGTTAGCGATAATAAATCTTCAGAAACAGTCAATAATGCTTCAAAAAACTTAACTAAATCGCCAAAAACTTTGACCCAGTCTAAATTTTCATATCAAAAACTAAACGGTAATATTTCGAAAGAAACAAAATTAGTGAATGACAAAATTGCTAAAATGGAATCACCATTTAAAAATAATAATAGTTCTGCAAAAGAAACATCAGCTAACACGAGTATCCTCGCTAAAAAGGAAGCCCTATTTAAAAAAGATACTCTTACTGAAAAAGAAGGTCTATTAAAAAAAGATACTATAGCCAACAAAGAAATTCCATTGAAAAAAAATACCATTACAAACAAAAAGAATACTTTCAATAATAGTACCGGTATTAAAGAAAACCAAACCACCAATCGAGACGCCATTGCTACAGACGAATCTCTAATAAACAAGGCAACTAATAGTGCTACTACAAGTTCCCATACTGAAAGCAAAACTTTTGATGCCAGCAAATTGAGTAAATTGGAATTGAAATACTATGAGTTTCTGTGCAGGGTGAGCGAAGCAAAAACATGGATTGAAGAAATTACTGGCGATACTTTGCCCGCAGTAATTGACATATTATCAAAAAACAGTCTACGCGATGGTGTAGCTTTGGCAAAATTAGCACAAAAGATTAATCCTCAATTGGTCCATACTGTTCATCCGGCTACTATCAAATTTAAATTTAAATTAATGGAAAACATTCAAAATTTTTTGTTGCTAGTTGATGTTGCTCGTGTTCCAGATGTCCTAAGATTTGAAACAACAGATTTGTACGACGGTAAGAATATTCCCAAAGTGTTTGAAACTTTACACGCATTGGCCTATGTTTTACACAAAAAATGGCCCAATAAGGTTCCTGCCATGAAAAATGTTTCTGGTATTGAAAGTTTTAGCTCTGATGAAATTAGAAGATGCAAAATAAACTTTCCTAATATACGTAGTTTTGATTTTTTTGCTAATGACGTTAATACTACTATTCCAAACAGCGGTACACTCAATACACCGGAAGGATTAATTAATGATTTTGATAAACCAGAATCTGTTGCAACAAATAGAGACAATCTTTCGAGCAATAGGTTTAGTGGGAATATTTTAGAAGACGGAGAAAAACAGTTTTTAAATCATGATGAAGAAGCTGAAAGTAGTGATGAAAATTACAGTAGAATACCACGTAATAATAAAAAATCCACTAAAAAAAGTGCTGGTTTCTCGAAAAATAAATACAAGACCAATAATGATGATATTGCCAACGAAGAAGAAGAGTCGGAAGAAGAAAAAGAAGAGGAAGTAGTAATAGTAGAAGAAGAGGGAATGAAGAAAAAGAGGGACGAAAGTGAAGAAGAGGAAGAAGAGGAAGAGGAGATTATAACCAAGATTATTAGAAAGAAAGTGAAAAAAGAACCCAAAATTATTAAAAAAAAAACAATAATAAAGAAAATTATAAAAGAAGAGGAGTCTGATGAAGAAGAGGAGTCTGGTGAAGAAAATGAAGAACCAGTAAATATGATTGAGGTTGGTACCGATCCAGCTCAGAATATCGAATATAATGAAGAAGATGATTCTATTGCTAATGATGGTTTATCTTCTGTCAAACATACTTCTCCAAAATATGCAGAAAATACAACATCAACAAAAAATCCATTTATTTCGCCTCATAGAAGAAATTATGACTACTACGACATACCAATCTCCCCCTCTAAACATTCTCCATATAAACCACGTAAACGTTTTGAACGTGCCCCCATAAAAGATATAAGTACTATTCCAAGTTTACAGTATTACACGCCAAGAAAGGATATCTCATATTATTCTCCAACTCTAAATAGACGTTTATCTACTAGAAGAAGGATAAGGGAAGTGGAGGTGCCTTCTTTTACCACTACATCTTCCTATGAATATCCTGAGCGTGACTTTTTTTTGGAAAGACCACACACATACCTGCAGTCCAGGATTTCTCCAAACAAGGCAAAGAGAATGACAGAATTAGAATTTCTAGATACTTTATGTGAAATTCAAGCCTTGTGCAGAGGTTCAAATCTTAGATACATTATTTATGATATAGATTCCAAGATGGAACTGTGTATCCCACAAATCTTAAATACACAATCTAGAATCAGAGGTTTTATAACCAGAAAAAAAATGGGTTTGAAAGATCGTGCCATTAAGTTTGAGGAATTTGGTCCATTGGTTGACCTTCAAGCAAAGATTCGTGCTTATAGAATTCGGGATGATATGGACAAACTACTATTTCGAGTTATGAAACATCAACTTACTGTTGAGTCTATTCAGTCTTATATTAGAGCTTCTAAACTTAGAAGGGGGGTAAAGACACAGGCAAATAATATTGACCGCAATTTACCTGCAATTAACTTGTTGCAAAGCATTTACCGAGGTGTTAAGGTAAGAGATAAGGTAATTGAAGATGTTACTAATATTAGAGTATACGAAGACTCTATTGCTAGATTACAAAGTATCGTCAGAGGCACACTCTATAGAAGAACTTCAAACGTTCAAAAGTACTTCACTGACAATAATACTTCCAATATGGAAATAGTTTTGAGGGTTCAATCTTATATTCGTGCTGCCAAAAAAAGAGACGATATATATGCTTTAAATGATGCATTGATTAATTTTGATTCCAAGTTAGATTGGTTTGCTGCTTACATTCAAGGTGGTTTTGCTAGAAGAAAAGTTTTTAAAGTTGTGAGAAAATCACACAGCACTATGGAAAGCATACAATTATTGCAAGCCAATGTTCGGGGTGTATTAACCAGATACACTTTGGATGTGTTGAATGAAATATTACACAATGAACCTTTAGATTTATTAAAGGCAATTTGTAGGGGTAGTTTAGTAAGACAAGCCCTAAGGGATATGGATGCCTATTATAGGAAACACAAAAGAGAAATTATTAAAATTCAAAGCAAGTTTAGAGCATATACAATGAAGATGGCTTACCACGAAATTATGTCCTTTGCTAATCCAAGTTTATGGGCAGTTCGTAAGTTTGCATTTTTATTGAACGGTGTACAGCCAACATTTGAAACTCAAGACGCTTTAGAACATTCCAAAGAGCTAATCGATAAGGAAAATGTGGACATTAGTAAATTGGAGCACAAGCTACGAAAATTAGTTCAAAAGATGAATTTGCTAAATGATAATAACTTGAAAGTCAGCGACACGCCCTATATTGATATACAAAAGATCTTGAATTCTTCGGGAAACTCGGTAAGTGATGAATCTGGCATTGAGATCGATCTATTCGAAAAGATTTTTTACTTGTTACAAGTTGATCCGTTTTATTTTAGACTATTATTTACCACCAATAAGAATAAGATTTTGAAGTACTTGTCATTAATTTATTTTAAAAGAGATGGCTCGATGGGACATCGTGAAAATACTTTGTATGTCAAATTAGTGTCTGAAATGTTAATGGTTGATATTGATAGTAGAGCTGAGATTGAAGACTTTTTATGTGACGAAAGGAATACTGATTCATGGAAATTGTTGTTGCATGTTTATTTGGTTAGTCAAAAGAAGACAATCATGAAACAATTATTTGCTGATGTAGTAAGCAGCATTGACTCGGTAAATGTTGATTTTGAAAGTGATCCAAGTATAATTTACTGTAAATTACACCCAACTTCCAGTAGGTTGCCAGCAGAAACTGCTGTTGAGGATGACGCAACCAAGGCCAGATACGTTGCAAATATGGGTACTTTATGGTCTTTTATTGATAGAATTCATAGGATTTTGAGTATGCATATAGCTGAATTACCAATTGAGGTTTTATATTTGTGCACAAAGGCCTATGTAACTGTTGCTGGCAAAAGTAGTGATGAATTGGATGCTTTGGAAGCCATATCTAAGATTATTATTGGCTCTTTTGTAAATGATTTTCTAGTAAATTGCTCAGATTATGGTGTTGAGATATCGCATGGTCAGGAAACAATGGGGAAACTGAAAATTTTATGCGAATCTTTAAATGTGGTATTTTCATTGAGAAAGTTTAAACACTTTTATTCCCCATTAAATCAATATGTTGCTGAAGTTAATAAAGATATTGCAGAAACCTTACAAAGCTTACAAATCCCTCCCAAGTATGAGGAATATATGGAATCGTTGGTTTATCGTGATATGAACAATGGCAATAGACCGGTGTTGGTTATTAACGCCAAATACTTGGATGAAATATATCATTTCTTGAGCGAAAACATCGAGATCTTCCCACAAGACGATCCTATGGTTCGCTTAGTTGATGATTTAGCTGAAAAGGAAACGGTACGGAACAAATTTGGAAAGGGACAAGTGGTTACTTTAGAGTTAAATCCCTCTGCTTATAAATTGAGTGATGTTGATGATAGAGGCAAAGCTATGTATAACGATGTAATGTGGGGGTTAATTTACATGCTACAAGTATTTACAAGCAAAGCCACTAATGTTTTGGAAGTTTTAACGTTACCAGGTAATGATACTCAAGAGGAACTTAAGTTTAAAAAATTACTGCAACAATATCCATCTATTAGGGAAAATTCTGTCTTTAAAGATTTACCATCTAATAGTTATTTTGATTTGAAGATGTATATTTCAGAAAAAACGTTAGAGCTGGACACAATGGGTTTCATTGACAGGGCTGGTAATTTTCAATGTTTACTAAATGACATTGCCAACACAATTAAGTGCCACGTTTATGTTAAAACTAGGAATTTAAAAGAAATTGATGTTGCTAATACCACAATTAAAGAATTAAAACAAAAGCGTACTACTCTGGAAAAAAATTATAAATCTTTAAATGAAGTTATCCATCAATCGTTGGATTGCATCCAATCTTCCAATGATTATAGTCCAAAGAAAAAGAAGGCGCATGGACTAGGTGGAAAATTGAAGAAAATGTACAGCAAAGTTAATCATAAACAAGTGTCGGAAGCAGATTGTGCTCATTATAAATTCAGTACAAGGCAATTATTTGAAAAGGGTGTTTTGATTGATATTATCGGGGAGAAATTGGGTAGTTTGCCGATGAATTATTTTGGTAATAGTGGACCTAAATTTCCGGATGTTGATTTTATAATTTCAACAGCCAATGGTAAACAATTTATCATTGAAATGGTAGACAGTAGAAAGGGAGTAAATAGAACAGGCCATACTTCTGATAAATTTAATTTTAATACACTATTAGATTCACAACTCGAAGAAGGGAATAAAAAACTCAAATTAATTGGGGGGAAAGTTATTTTTAATAGTAAGAACTTATTTAACTTGGTTATTCAGTATTTTTATACAATTGACAACACATTTTAAGACACTGTTATTGATATTTATTACTATTCCCTTTTTTTTGTTTATTTATTTAATCATTTTCTTTTCTTTTTTTTTTTTCGTTTATAACAATGATGTACTTTTACATAAAATATTAAACAAGCATTTGTATTATTAAATTAGAGTATATATTTACAAGTTGAATATTCTGATAATGCGTATTTTTCTCCCCGCTTATATATAAAAATTTTTATCAGACAAAAATTAATATTTAAGAACTAGGTAATGACAATGGTATATATACATACAAGTAAAGACCCATAGGTAGAAAAAAAAAAAAAAAACAAAAAAGAACAACGCTAATCCATAGAATCTAAATTATGATCGATATAGGATTTTACTAACAAATTTTGTAGCATTTTTTTAGACTCCTTTATTGGCTTAAACGTTGGAGTAACAAAGGTGATCCATTCCTTATAATATCTTTCCGATAGAAATTGCTGTGCCATTGAACTTATAACATACAATGAGTCGAGGTCGTCCTCATCTAATTTTTCAACAAAGCCAAGTCTGGCACCAACACATTCAGCTTCAAACTCCATTATAAAGGGCGAACCAGCCGTATAAATTTTGTTATTTTTCATTATAGTCATTTCTCTAATGGAGTAAATTACCCTTGATATGGTTTTCATTAGTGAAACACAAACACAGCCACATATATTTCCAACAAATAAAGCATCGTCGGGAGTTTGTGTGATTTTAGAAATCCAGTCCTTTATAAATGAGCTCCTTAATAAGTATTTTTTATTAAAATAAACACCTAAATAAGGTAATGCTATAGTTTCCACAAGTCTTAGCCATAATGGGTCTGCATTAGATTCAAAATAGTAATCATGGTCAATTAAATTTTTTATATAATTAATCTTGGAGGCTATAAAGGAATAAAATTTGCTCATGATACTTCTTGGTTTATAGCCAAATAATATGCCATTTTCTATATTATCAGATTCGTTGTCAGAAGTTCCATTTTGAAGAAAGGTAAAGTATTTACGGTGTATAGGATTGATTACAAACGAGTAGAAGCACCTATAGCCCATGGTAATAAAAGTAATATAACGCAACCAATTGCTTGGGTGTTTCTTGTTTGTGTTGTTGAAAACTGTTGACAAAAGTAAAAATGGAATTGAAGATAGTAGGCTGCATTCAAATTCTTTCAAGGGAATTAGATGATTAATAGAACATAAAAAAAGTGGAATGCTACTGAAAAGCAAAACATGACTGGATGATAATGCGTCGTTATTTAACGCATCGTTAAGTGTAGAATAATTTTCCAAATTCATTATTTTCATCAATGTGCTTTTGGGTGCCATCATATTTAAAATATCAAACCCCCAAAAAATCATCGTTGTAGAAACAGTGAAAATTGCAGAACTAATTACAGAACTAACCAAAATATTACCCCAAATGAACTTCAAGGCGATTGAGCAAGTTCTATTGATAGAAGAAGCAATGCGCCCTATGGAACTCTGACAAACTTCATATATTATAGGCGCTTTACACTGTGGACATTCAGTAAAAAAATCTGATACGTTAACATTTTTGGATGGAAGAAATAACTCTTGCTTTGACCCAAAAAGCATGGCCTTTGAATATTTTCCATTGACATCCCTTTTGATTAAATGAAACTTTGTCATAATCATGGTAGATAGTTCATTGTACTTATTTTTTTGGCTAAAGCCTCTTAATGGCCATAAGTTAAAGGACATTACGCCTAGTCCGGGGGAAATTTTATTATCATGAAATAATACCTTACTGAATTTCATCAAATTACCTTCTTGCAGCTTTTTACTGACATATAAAAAAATACAAGCTTTGTGTGCTCTTAGCGAACATTTACACTTAACCCAATCTTCTTCAGGATTTTTGCTGGGTCTCAAAATACTTTTCGGTGGGTGATCTTTATCATTATAACAAATCCAACAGCAATCATCATCTCTAATAGCCATTTTTATTTTTCTTTTTCTTTTCTTTTTGTTTTTATTTTTATTTTTCTTTTCCTTCTCCTTTTAGAAATCAACAATACTTAAACGTTGGAAATAAAGTGTTAAAATTTGTAGTTTAAATTCTTACACGATAAGACGAATTAAGCTATTATTATTATAAATAAAAAACAAAAAAAAAAGGGGCGGCGATGATTGGAATTGTTTAACGCATCTTTTTTACCAAGAAATTATTTAAAGTTCGGTAATTAAGGTGTTTTTTTTTTTTTTTTTTTTTTAATATTTAAAAGTATACCGAATGTCCGCTATACAGCAATAGCGAGATTGTATGTCGTTAAAAAAAATTAAAAAAAAATACAACGTCATAAAAGTTGGTCGTTTGATTTATAGAAACAAAGATTTATAATCTTACTTTTAGATACTAATACTTTAGTCGATAACATCTTAAAAATAAAATAATATATTACAAAAAAAAAAATAATAATAAAAACAACCCTTTCAACTAACCACGAAATAAACCAAAGAAACTTTTCTTTTTATTTTCATTATTGACATTTTTACTGTCATTTGATATCTTTTCTTTTTCTTGATGTTGCGTTTTAGTTGGAACATTGTCTAATCCTATATAATTAAATGCTAGATCATATAAAGTTGGTTTAGCCATAACAGGTTTGACAATTGGTTTCAATGGAAATAGGTTGTGTAATTTAGTGATGCTTGGGTCAACAATGTGAATATTTTCCGCAACAGTACCTTCAAATTTGATATTACCAGCTTTTCTTTGTAGTTTTTCAGCATAAAGTGCCAAATTCTTGACACTTTCACAACCCTGTTCTGTAAAGTTGATCAAGTCTTGTACATTTTCGTTAGAAATAATTCCGCATGGTATTTCAATGTTATTGTTGTTATTGCTATCTTTTATTTTTTCCAAAGCATCTGTAAATAAAGCCATAGATTCTAGATGTTTACCTTTGATTTTATACAATGTTGCCAAACAGTAGGATTCAATGCTGGATTCATAATAGGCAATAGCCAAATTTAACGCTGATGTTAATTCATCATCAGAATAAACACCTGGCAAAGCTAAAACTTGTGAGAGATAAGAAGTTAAACCTTTCGAAATACGTTCAATTTCACCGTATTTATGTTGTAAATACTTTTCAGTGCTGTGCTTTCTAATAATAAACTTGATCTTGGAATTCCACTGTGTGATTAATTTATCAAACATTCTCGCATCTCTTTTAATCAAAACAAATAATCTATTATATCTAATAAAAGTTGATAAAATTTGGTCAGAATTATCTTCGGGATCCATCGATTTATTTAACTCCTCTTCTGCCATGTTATAATAGAGCAAAATTTCGTCGATAGAAGAAATGCCTAATGATGAAGAGTTTTTGCTATCCTTAGTAGTGTTATGGTCCCTTTTGTCATTTGTTTCTTGTAATTGCATTGCTTCCGTAATATATTTGGCAACATTTTTATTATGTATGCTCGCAGTGTATGATCTCCAAGTAACCTCCTTTAACAAATCAATGTTACCATTCTTTTCAGGTCCCTCTTTGGATGGAACATAACCTTGTTCCAACAAAATTTTAATTATCTCATCCTCGTTCTTATTATCTTGTAAGTTGATAGTAACACCGTTGGTAGAAATGAATTTGTACTTAAGCTTAATTTTTTCAACAATCGAAGAATAATTACCATCCATGTCTGCATTGACACTTGATAATAGTTCTAGAGCAGCTAGAACTTTATTAAATTCAACTGTTAAGGTTGATTGAAATTTGGAATTATTTTTTCTGCTTAAATAATACTCAATTCTGGCTAATCTATCATAGATTAAATATTCTAATCTGGTTTTCCAATTTTTTTCACTACTAGTAATTTCTATCATTTTGCTAGTATACTTAGAAGCTTTCTTTAATCTGGTGGGCACTTGTTTATTTTTATTACTAACTTTATTTCTTAATCTTAAACTTTCCACATATATCAAATCCCTTTCAGCCAACTGTAAAAATAAAGCGCCAATTAATTTCTTATTTTTTGCATAGTGATCCTCTTCAGCCAATTTATTCAATTTGGAGGTATAATTGTGAGTATCTTTACAAATAACATTACAATAATGTCTTAATTTAATTAGTTTGTGATTTACTTTAATATGAGCCTTTTTAAATTCTTTACCTGAACTATAAGAAAAATCATATGGACGTAAACCAAACGTGTTTCTTAATGGCGAATAATATTTACTATCCATCCTTTCTTTGTTTTACTTAGTTTTGTTAATTTTTCTTTTTTTTAGTTGTTAAATAGAAATAGTGAAAATAGAAAGAAAGTAAAAAGAAAAAATAAGTTTGTTGGTTATGAATCTAAAATTATAAATGCGGAATTATTTCTTCAATGAAAAAGAAAAAAGAAAAAAATTTTTCTTTTGATTGATAAAAAAAAAAAAAAAAAATATTCGTACCAAATTTCCTTTTTCTTTTTTGCAAATTATTCTGGAAAATATATTTGGAAAATAAAAAAAATGTTTTGTGTATTACTTTCTTATTACTGAATGGCTGAACTGATAATATTAATTCTGTCATCCTTTTAGTCCAATAACAAAAAAAAGAAAAAAAAAAAAAAAAATGAATATATGTATATAAGTCAATGAGTGTTCAAAAGACTGTTTCTAGTGGCAATAACAATACAATCAATAATAAAAATATCTTTCAGCTTTTTTTTTGTGTTATTGGCATTTATAGTACATTTCTAATTTGGGGATTGGTACAGGAGCCGTTAAATACAAAAATATGGCCTCGTAGTGGTGAAAAATTTGCGTTCCCATTTGTCATTTCAGTTTTTCAATCATCTATAGCATTAATTATTGGAAGCATATACCTTTTTTTTTCTAATAATAAACATAGCAAAAACCCAACAAGTCACCGTTACTCATTATCTCAATTCATAAAAGATAATCGTGTATATTTAATTTTATTGTCATTTACGCAAACATTTTCAACTCCCTTGGCCACATACTCTTTAAGATATATTTCATATGTAGCTTTACAACTATCCAAAACTTGTAAATTAATACCTGTATTGTTAGTTCATAAACTTGTTTACAAAAGTGCTATACCTAGGGAAAAACAGATTATAGCGGTTATAATAACAATAGGTGTAACCGTATTCACATTGGGCAGTTCCTCAAAGAATACCAAAGATAAAGGAAACAGTTTCTCATCTTCATTATTGGGTGGATTGATGATCTTTATCAGTCTGTTTTTCGATGGATTAACCAATGCTACTCAAGACACGATGATAAAAAAAAATAAGCAAATTACAGGATCACATTTAATGGTCATTTCAAATGGATGTATTTTTTTTTGGAATTTAACGTATTTACTTTTGTTTGATAAAACGCAGTTAGAAAAAAGTTTACAAGTTTTAAACCAAGATTCGCCGGATATTTTGAAGTTGCTATTGATTTATTCGATATGTGGCGCCTTGGGACAAGTTTTCATATTTTATTCATTGCAAAGTTTTGGTTCAATAATATTGATCATGGTTACAGTCACAAGAAAAATGATTTCCATGATTTTAAGCATTGTAGTATATGAACATAAATTGAATGGCCCTCAAATAGCAGGTATTGGTATTGTATTTTGTGGTATTTCTTATGAAGCTATAATGAAGCATAAAAAGGGCAGTCGTGGTATCAACAAGTCATCTTTGAGAGAGAAGAAACAAGAATAATACTAGTTAACTTTTTTTTTTTTTTTTTCTTTCATGATTTATTGTAGATTGTTATATAAGAAATTACAAATGGTAGTATAATAAAGAGAGATTTTAGAAAAGGAAAAAAAAAAAAAAAAATTTTTTTCTGTAGCAAGTGCTTTACAACTCAAGAAAGATAAAGCATTTTTTTTTTTTTTTTTTTTTTTTTTAATTTTTTGTTTTTATTTGTTAATTTTTGATTTTTGTTTGGCCCTGTTGAAATTAAACTTATCGAGCAAATGTTATATGGTTGTTTCCCCCCCCTTGCGTTTTCGTCCTTTTATTTCATCTTTCTTGCTTATAAATGTTTTAATTTTAAAATATATATTTATATAAGATTGAAAGAATAAAATAAAATACAATAACTAACAATAAAATATTCTTTCTTTTTTTAACATGGTAAAACAAATTGTAGCAGCTTTACAAGTGGGTACCGATCCTAAAGGTACACAAGCCACTTTAGAAAAAATTTTGAGTTTTGAAACTGAAATTAAAAACAGTGGTGCCAAATTAGTCGTTATACCAGAAGCTACTCTGGGTGGATATCCCAAAGGTTCCATATTTGGAACATATTTGGGTTATAGATTACAATCTGGGCGTGAACAATATGCAGAATATTATTCCCAAGCAATTGTTGCTGATCCAAACGCATACGAAGTCAAGCAATTGGCCAAATTAAGCCATAACACAGACGCTAGTTTAGTAGTCGGTTGTATTGAAAAAGAACTTGATTCTCACAAAACTTTGTATTGTACCATGCTATTTATAGACCCTATTAAAGGCTATATTGGTAAACATCGTAAATTAATGCCAACTGCTACCGAAAGATTGATTTGGGGTACTGGTGATGGTTCTACCCTAACTGCTGTTGATTCAGCGGTGGGGAAGATTGGTGGTGCTATTTGCTGGGAAAATATGTTACCATTATTAAGACAAGCCATGTATGCTAAAGGATTAGATGTTTGGTGTGCACCAACAGTTGATCAAAGACCAATTTGGAGATCTGTTATGCAAAACATTGCTTACGAAGGCCGTTTGTTTGTAGTCAGTGCTGTTCAGTATATGCCAGATGCTACAAAGATGGGATTGGGAATTACAGATCCGTCAGATCCTGAAAGAAAAATCTTGCCTGGTTGGGAATCCAGTGACATACCTTGTATTAATGGTGGTAGTATTATTGTTAACCCTTATGGCGAAATTATTGCGGGTCCTTTAATTGGCAAAGAAGGCTTAGTCACTGCTGAAATAGATACTGATGTTATTGTGGAAGCTCGCTATGACTTTGATCCAGTCGGTCACTATGCAAGAGGTGACGTTTTCCAATTAACTGTTAATGAAAAACCCAGTAACAATAATGTATCATTTTTAAAATAAAGCTTTTTTTTTTTTTTTTTTTTTTTTTTAATACGTACGTTTTACACACATATCTATGTCTATGTTAATCCTAACAATCTCTCCCTTAATTCAGGATCCCAAGCGTATAGGTACATACCCTTGACTCCTCTTGTCATTAAAACATTGATACTATTCATAATAATTTTGTGTTTAACAAGGTCGACATCTTTAATATTTTTTTTTTTAGTGAACCCAGCATGGTCGTCATAATATTCCGGTTTTAATTTAATGCTATCCGTTTCTTTATCGTAACCAACACTTCTACCCAGAATCAGTCCAGCATAATTTAAATCGAATCCCTGAATTGTATAGACACTACCAACTTCATCTATAGTATCGTCACGTTCGCTCCAGGGAGTAATTGCCTTTGGAGTATACCTGTCCCATCGTAATTTAAAATTATCACCACATGTAACAAAATAATCTTTGCCATCTAGTCTATATGGGAAATCATAAGTGGCCAGCATTCTACATTGTCCAAATTGTTTGTTTTTCTCCTTTAAATCTTCATACATAGCGCCACAATCGCTCCAGATTTTAAAGTCAAAGTTAGATTTCTCCTTAGTTTTAACAGATTGTGGGAATGGTAAGATTTCGCCAGTTGTACTAATTTTTTCGATCCATTGTAACATATCTGGTTCTGCAACAACTCTAAACTGTTGTTTCAAATAATACCAGCTTTTCTTATTTGCAGGAAGTGCGTCATAAAAAGTGGATAAACTAGCACCATTACGTTCAGAAGTTTGTCCCCAAAATGAACCCATACGTAGAGACTGTTTTTCATCAAAAACAATAATCAAAACTTTGCTCAAACTCATTAAATCTTGCAAGTGGTTCTCGCCATAAAATCTCTTGAATGCATCTTTTGAAGTGGATAATAAGTGCGCTTCATCTATAATAACAACATCACACTTTGATTTGGACTTAGTCAACATGTTAATTAGAGAAGTGGGTCTCTCCAAAGATGATTTATTAATGTATCGAAAAGATTTGCTAATTCTATGATACAATTTTAACATTTCTGGATGGTTTACTACCAAATAGTTTTTAGTGTGTTCCAGAGATTTGATAACGTGTGGAGGGAAGTCCTTCTCAACTTCTTTTAAATTTTTTGTTTCTGCAATTTTTTGAATATCATTAAATAAAGCGTTTAAAACAACAGATTTACCCGTACCAGCATCACCTTGGATAACAAACATGGCGCAAGTTCCATCATTATCTTTATAATTATCCAGATTTGTGGATATAAATTCTAATATTTTTTTCTTGAGACTCACTTGTTCATCATTTAAAGTCACATGTGACAATTTATCTATAGCCGCAGATCCAGTGTTTTTTAAGTTGATTTCCCTTTTAAAATTATTGCCATGTTTGGTGTTGTTATATCTGGCTTTTTTATTGTTGGATTCATTAGTATGGTTAGTGTTGATACTACTTTTACTTCTAGTTGTTGCCATCGTTTTAAGAATGGGGATTTTCTTTGCTTTAAGGATATGTTTATGAAAATGTTTTAAAGGTAACATTTATCTTTTTTTTTTAAAAAACTATTTTTTCATTCAGTTACATGTAAAATAAATAAAAATATGCAGTTGGACAAATAATTAAATATTTTTATAACTACAATTGTGAAAAGTTTTAACTTATTTAAATGATAATAAAGTTTTCCACTTTATATATATATATATATTTTTTTTTTTTCAATGGTTTTAAAATCCGTTTTGGAAAAAAGAAAAAGAAAAATACATTTTAGTAAGACAAAAAAAAAAAAAAAAGAATCAAACTGGTAAGTGAATATAATTCGGACTTAAAACGAAAAGTGGAAATAAACATTTGTTAAAATTAAATGTAAATACGGACATTCGGATATGGTCCGTTTTTATTTATTTTATTTATCGAAAATCTAAAAGTTGTCTCTATAAAAATCCTTTAATGAATTTCGTTAACTTTTCAAAGCCCGAATTACAAATCTTGCCCGAATTACAAATCTTGCCCGAATTACAAATCTTGCCAAAAGATAACTTTTTCACCAACTTAAAAAATCTTCCCCTTTTGTTTTATTTGTATCTTTATGAGAATATTTCACTCTCAAAGCAACATAACAATATTAATCGGAGAAGTTTAACTTAGCTAGTATTACCAAAAGTTATTCTCTATTTTTTTTTTTTTTTTTGGTACTTTTTTTTAAAAACAAAAACAAAAATAAAAACAAAAATGCTCTCCAAGATCGGTGGTATAAGATTCACTGCCATTACTTCAGGCCTAATTATTTTTTTATGGATCGTTTTCCTATTTATGCCTATTGCACCTTTTTCCTTAAATGAAGAGGATTTATTTGATTTAAAAAAATTCGGTCACTTATCGCTTTACCCCTTGCAACATGCTTCTATTTTACATATACTATTCAACTCTATTGCTTTATTTTCATTATTATCTTTATTTGAACGTGAAAAAGGTACCATTAGAACAGGGGTTTTATTAAACTTATTCGCAGTTATTGCTGGGATTTTCTATTGTTTACTAGAACGTTCATTTTCATTTATAATCCACAGAGGAGAGTCCAGTACAGTTCAAGTTGTTGGAAGCAGCGGTTGGTGGTTCACTTTGTTCACTTGGTATTGTTGCACACAAAGCGCTAATTTTAATGAAACAAACTCTTCTGCTATTAGCTCAGACGAAGATGTAGAAACTACAGCCACTACTAACAACATCTTATACAACATTCGCAATATTTTCAATGGTAATAATGTTACAACAATAACTATTTTTGGTAGGTCTTTTAACAGATTCCAATTGCTGCCATTTCTCATGTTATTTTTTATTTCCGTAATTTTTTTCGGCCAAGCAAGTTTTTTGGGCCATTTATGCGGTATTATCACGGGGTATTTGTATTATAATGGTCAAAAAATTTTTGATCACAAGTTGTGTATCCCATCCAAGTTAATTTCCAAGTTTGAAAGTTTAGGGTTCTGGTATGGTTCATCTGATATGTCCTCTCCCACCACTTCTTCCAACGGAAATGGTTATTTGTTGATTTTTTTGAAAAAATTAAGCATTGAATATTTCCCTGAACATTATTATAATGGGGAATCCACGGCCTCTGTATTACCAACAGTACAACCTTCTATTGCAAACGCTCAAAATGAAAATTTTACAAGTTCTGGCAGGGTCTTAGGATCTAATTAATATTCACTGCTGCAATTTATTATTTATAGGAGTATTATTTGAAGTAAATATTGACAAATCAACAACACATTTATCTTTAAGTATCCGCTATTATTTACTATATCTTATTTTAGGCATATCTATATGTATTTTAACTTGATAATGATAAAATATGTAGGAAAATTAAATATTGATAATGTTTTTTTTTTTTTTTTTATTTTTAATTTTTTTTGAATAAGTATTGTGTTTATTTTTACAGGGTTATTATATATAACATATGTATTATATTGTACAAAAAGATTATTATTGTAAACCATAAAAGCAAAGGTTGATGGAAACATCAAAAGTGATTATTTTCTTCTTCTTCTTCTTCTTCTTCTCTTTCTTCTTCTTCTATCCTTGGGGGTGGATAATTCTCACCCGTTTTTGAATTGTACAAAATAATGCCATTTTCTTTAGCAAACTTCCTTTCATCTTTTTTGTAGAAATACAAAACAACAAAGGTCCAAGCAGATAAACAAAATGCAGCAACAGCTGTCCAAGTAAAACCTTTTAAATAACGCGGAGATTCGGCTGTTTTCCAGACTAAAACGGAGATCCAGGCCGTAGATGTCTGTGCCATAATGTTCATAAATACTAAAACAATGGAACGGGACTGAGAGTCACGGCGACAAATATCATTCATAAAGGAATATAAAATTGGCGCCATTGACCAACCAAAGTATTGCAACATAAAAGCAAACCATTTGGCCCCTTCAGGAACATACCAAACAGCTAGAATGACATTGCCTATAAAGTTGAAGACTTGGGTAATGATAATAGCCTGCCATCTAGAATGCATTTTATCAGCGTACACCCCAGTTAAAAATAGATAAATCATACCTAACCCGGGAGTAATCATGCCAAGTTGATTAATTTTTGAAACGGAATATTTCTTCAATGATTTAATCCACAATAAGTAAGCACCAGAGGTACCATTATTGTTATTCCAGCAAAAAATGTTCCACAAGGATAATATATAGATTTTCCAATCACAAAGAATTCTTTTCCAAACTTTAACGTCAAAGACCTTGGCTTTGAAATCTGCACCTTCTGTATGATTTTCTTTCAATCTTTTTCTAGCTAATCTGATTTCATCATCTGTCAAAAAAATAGAATAGCAATTATGTGGGTCGCCTGGTAAAGAATAAAACCCAATGAAACCAACAACAACGGAGATGATAGCATCAATGATAAAATTCCATCTCCAACCACTTAAGCCATTTTTGCCGTTTAAGGACTGATAAACACCAGATTGAATACCACTACTGGAAAGAATACCTAAATACTGGCCCAAATAGTAAAACGAACTACGTCTGGCCATTTCATCATGTTTATAAAAACATCCAAACAAATATTGGTAAGCCAAATATGATGGAGCCTCAAAAGCACCAATAAAAAACCTGATGGCCTTTAAATGGTTGACACTATTAACATAAGCTGCACCGATTGTCAATAGGGACCAACATAAATCCAAAACTGGTAAAAGATAGTTTAAAGGAATTTTGTTTAAATAAAATAAAAAAGGGAGCTGAAAAATAATATTACCAATAGTATACATAACTTGTACATGGACCAAATCATTGCCTTTGAAATTCAACTCCTGTTGCATGCCCGAGACATAGGCATTATTTAAATTGGTGGTATCCAAATATTTAACCCAATAAGCCAATAAAGAATAAAAAGATAGCAAAATATCCAATTTTAATATTAGTTTTTTTTCTGCAGTAGAAACATCAGGACCAAACCATTGGTACCATTTGACTTGTTTTTTTTTATTATTACTAACACGGTACTCCTCTTCATTAAAGAAACTCCACCATTTTCTATTGGCTTCATCACGATATTCATAATTTGTAATTTGTTGCTCGTGAGTACCAAATTTTGGAGAGTTAATTTCAGTAAATTGTTCAATGTCATTGTTTTTAGTTTCAACATTGTAACTTTCTTTGTTTTCTTTTTCTTCTTCTCCGACAGTTTCGACATTTAAGATTTTTTGGCTATTATCATTGGAGGAGGAAATAGAATCGACAAAAGTGTCTTCATTAAGTAGGTCTTTTTTCTCTTTGTCGTTATAATCTTCGACTTCTCTTCTAACTGGCAAAAATCCCCATTTTAATCTCCTATATGGGACAACTGCGTGCCGATAAAAAAAACTGTCACTATTTTTTTCAATGTTTTCTAAATTGGGATTATTGGTAACGGACATGGACTTGTATATATATATACATAAAGTTTCTTGTATTTTACTGTTGTTATATATTTACACGTAATTATATAACTCCTAAATGAGAATTGTTATGAGAAAGTTGAACGATAATGACCATAATATAATAAAAGATCACCAGAATATTTATTTTTTGAGTAAAAATACTATTCTTTTATATAATGTAGGTTTTTTAAAAATCAATTACTTTTTTCATTTTTTTTTTTATTTTTAATTTAATTTGTAATATTATAGAATTATCAATATTACTAAAACAAGTTGTATATAACATAGTTAAATAAAACAATATATTAAGAGCATTACCGGTTTTTTTTTTCCCCTCATTCTTCTATGTTCTTAACCCTCAATGATAATTTTTGTAAAGTTTTTTTTTTTTTTTTTTTTTTTTTTTTTATTTCTGATTTTCTAGTTGACCGAGATGAGTAATAATGTAGACTTATCTGTGTCATTGTATTAGACAAGCAATAACTTTTATTTTTATTCAAACAAAAGAAAAAGAAATTATCAAAAAAAAAAAGAAAAAGACAAAATGATTACTAAGATTTTAACGCAAGGAGATATTAGTTTTGTATAACCTTTTTAGGTTCAAAGGTTGTGGAATTGTGTGTAATAAACCATTAAAACAATGTACATTAACACGGACTTTTTGTAAAAAAAAAAAAAAACAAAAAAAAAAAAAAAACAAAAAAAAAAAAAAAAAAGAGCAAGTATCGCTTTTGCAGTCGAGTTTACCCGTAGCTACAGAAACTGTGTGCATTTTTAATTAGGAAAAAAATATAAATGAGTTTTGAATAATGACTTTAATCTTTCAAGCATTTTCCATTCCCACCACACTTTTTTTTTTTTGTTTCTTTGTTTAATGTTACGTATTTTTCAGCATATTTCAATCTATTATTTAATATAAACCAATTAAATCAATAATAATACTCCATAATTATTTTGTATTACTTATTAGATATTATACTTATTACAATTAATACTTTTAATGAACATTAATTTCCTTTCTTTTTTTTTGTCAACACAATAAATATATCCACGACACAAGTTACAACTGAATTGATTAATATTGCCAAGATCATAAAATTTATCAATATTCTATATTATAAGGTGATCATTAAGGATCATAGTTAAAATATATATGTGTATATGTACCTTTTTTTTTATATGTGTTTCTTTATGGCGTACCCAAAAAAATTTTTTTTTTTTCCTTTTGCAATAGGGTCACGATCATGACTACTTAAAATACAAAAAATAAATGAACATTGCTGTTAGCATTTAGCATTCTCAGATATTCGTTTTGAAACATGTTATAGCATTCTTTTATCTCCTAGTGTATACCAACAAACGCTAAGCGTGCCTATTATTTCTCCTTGGCAACTTCTTCTACGGAAGGGCAAGTACACATCAAGTGCAAATCACCATACGTATCATCTAATCTAGCAACTTGTGGCCAAAATTTATTTTGTAGCAAGTATGGTAAAGGATAAACAGCTTCTTCTCTAGTATATCTTCTAGTGGTTTCCCAATCTTTACTAAAAACAACATCTTCTAATGAATGTGGAGCATTCTTTAACATTTGTCCTCTTGGATCCTTGTTGATGCAATAATCAAGTTCCTTTCTTATTGAAATCATGGCATCTACAAACCTATCTAGTTCTTCCTTATTTTCACACTCCGTTGGTTCGATCATTAATGTGCCTGGAACAGGGAAAGCCAAAGTTGGAGCATGGAAACCATAATCTTGCAACCTTTTGGCAACATCAATAGCTTCTATACCAGCACTGCTTTTAAATTCCCTCAAATCAACAATAAATTCATGAGCACAATGCTTAGATTCATTTTCACCACCAATAAATAAAATCTTATAATGATCTCTTAATCTATTCATCATATAATTTGCATTTAACAGAGCTATGACTGAAGAGTAGGGCAAGCCATTACTACCCATCATTTTAATATAAGAAAATGGAATTGGTAATAAAGAGGCATTCCCATACGCAGCAGAAGAAACGGCTGGAATACTTGAACCCTTTTCACCAACATTGGTGATCATTTTAGCAACATCGTGCTGAGGCAAAAATTTAGCCAAATGGGGTTTAACACAGATGGCAGAATTTGGCGGACCACCACCACCATGGGGGACTGCAAAAGTTTTATGCAAATTCAAATGACAAACATCGGCGCCTAGATCGCCGGGGGAAGTCAACCCTACTTGTGCATTCATATTGGCACCATCCATGTAAACTTGACCACCATTTTCATGTACAATATTAATGGCATCTTTGATAAATGGTTCAAACAAACCGTAGGTACTTGGGTAGGTAATCATAATACAGGCTAAATTTTCCCTATATTTTGTAGCTTTCTCAGTTAAATCTTCCAAGTCCAAAGACCCATTTTTCAAACATTTTACCGGCACAACCTTCATGCCACTCATAGCAGCGCTAGCTGGGTTGGTACCGTGGGCAGAAACAGGAATCAAACAAATGTTTCTCTTAGTACCATCAACAGTTGTTTTCAAATAACTTTGGATAACTCTTAAACCTGTATATTCGCCAGAAGCGCCGGAGGTTGGTTGCAAAGAAGTAGCATCAAAGCCTGTAATGTTACTTAAATCGTTTTCTACCGCTGAAATCAATTCTCTATAGCCTTCAACTTGGTTAGCGGGTTGGAACGGATGTACATTGGCAAATTCAGGCCATGTAATTGGGATCATTTCAACAGTGGAGTTCAACTTCATGGTACATGAGCCTAATGGAATCATACTGTTGGCCAAAGATAGATCTCTGGATTGCAAGCGATGTAAATATCTTAACATTGCCGTTTCAGTATGGTGTAAGTGGAAAACTTTGTTGGACAAGATGGCATCGGTTCTTAAAGATGGTAATGATTCAATAGATGGTAATGCTTCATCAGCGATTTCTAAAGTCTCCAAACCAGTGAATAACTGATTCAATTTAATTAAATCTTCCTTGGTGGTGGTTTCATCCAAGGATAAAGCAACTGTGGAATCGTTAACACGAAATAAATTAATGCTAAATTTATTGACAGCCAATGCCATAAATTCATCAGCACTAATACCGTCCTGCAATTGGATGGTTAGTGTATCAAACCAGTTTTTGTTAGTGACGTTGTGAGAACTGAAATTATTGATTTGGTGCGCTAGTAAGGTAGTCATACCATATATTCTTGACGCAATTTTTTTTAACCCATCGGGACCATGATAAACACAATACATAGCGGCAATGTTAGCTAGCAAGGCCTCAGCAGTACATATATTTGAAGTAGCCTTATCACGTTTAATATGTTGTTCTCTAGTTTGTAAAGCTAATCTTAAAGCACGCCTTCCCAATCTGTCTTTAGAAACACCAACAATTCTACCTGGAATTTTCCTATTTAGTTTATTAACAACACTGAAAAATGCAGCATGTGGACCACCATAACCTGGAGCACATCCAAATCTTTGAGAAGAACCAAAACATATATCGGCGCCAAAACTAGAAGGTGGTGTTAACAAAGTCAAAGCCATCAAATCAGAGGCAACACTAAATAATCCCTTGTTTTTATGGACTAATTCGCTGATTCTAGTCAATTTTTCTTGGGCCAAAATTTCACCATTAGCACCTGGATATTGAACCATACAGCCGAAAACATCGCTATTATTCTCTAACAATTCAACCGGAACGTCTTCCTTCAAAAAATCGACTTCAATTAATTTAATGCCAAAAGGTTCCGCTCTAGTCTTCAAAACGGACTTGGTTTGAGTAAATAAGTTAGAATCAATAATAAAGGTGTTTTTCTTTTTTTTATGTAAGTAATATGATAACAGCAAAGCCTCCCCACCTGCGGTACCTTCATCTAACAAAGATGCATTGGCAACAGGTAGTCCGGTTAAATCAGAAATAACCGTTTGAAAATTCAATAAAGATTCTAATCTTCCCTGAGAAATTTCTGGCTGATATGGAGTATAGCTAGTGTACCATTCAGGGCTTTCTAACAAATTTCTTTGGATAACAGGTGGTAAAATCGTACCGTAATACCCTTTACCAATGAAATTTTTCAAATTTGGTTTGTTTTTGGAAGCAATCGTTTTCAATTCGGATAATATCTCCGATTCAGTAAAGCCATTTGCTGGAGTATTGACAAAATCTAATTTTCTTTTAGATAGAACTTGAGGAGGTACTGCATTATTAATGAATTCATCTAAATTTTCATAGCCAATAGTCTTTAACATAGCACTGACATTTGTAACATTGGGACCTAAATGACGGCGTTGAAACGTATCTAGTTGTTTTAAGGAGATTTCACTTGGAGAATGTATTGATGCAAAGTTTTCACTGCTGACATTTGCCTTACTGGATTGAAAACAAGCACCAAAAGTGTAAGCGCTTATACTTGGTTCAAATTTTAAAATTGAGCTTAATTTAGTTAAGTTTTTAGAAAACCCCAAATTTCCTTTGAGTTGCGTTCTTAACATGTTTGTGCTATATAAAATGTTTGCAAAGCTTACTTCTTTCCAGTTGCTAAAAGGATTTTTAGGAATTGCGATGTCTGTTGAATGAAATCGAGAAAAAGGCAATGGAAAAGTTTAAAAGATATAAGAAAGATATTTGTTATAAGTTTAAATACTTAATATATGAATTAATTAATTGTTAAAGTTAACTTAGGGGGGAGGAGGTTTTATACGTTTTTTTTTTTTTTTTTTTTTTTTCATATTCCAACTTGTCATCTTTATATAGTGTCCTTTCATAATGAACCCTTATTTAAAATAACTTTCATAAATTCTTGTATATATATATATATATATCAGTGCTTGCAAAACTTGACTTCTTTATTTTTTTTTGGTTTTATCAAAAAAATAAGGTGTATTATATGTATATCTTTCTGCAAAGAAATTTTCCGAGTTAACTTCTTTTTTTTTTTTTTTTTTTTTATGTATATATTTAGTAAATAATCCCGTTAGCAATCTGATAAGTACATGGATTAAAAGTGTTCAATTTTGACTCTTATTTTTTTAAGTATTCTCTTATCGATTTGTTTTCCTATATATATTTTCTTATTTTATTTTATTTTATTTTATTTTATTTTAACAAGCATCAATATACTATGGTAAACACCACATGTGTCACCGTGCATCTCCCTCGTTCCTCCTTAAATTAGTTAAAAACACACACACACACACACACAAGCAATAATTAACTTCTATTTTCTATCAAAAATGGTGTAAACATAAAACAAAAAGAGTCACAAATATAGTAAAATCTCAGATAAGTACACATAACATTATTTATCGATGTATCAACACTTGACGCTTTGAAAATATTTACCCCTAACTAAACCTAGCCAATCATCATTCTTACCACCTGTGTTACTATTGGTGCTGCCACTACTACCGCGCCAACTTAAATTATTAATTTCTTCATTGAGTGAATCATTGTAACACAAACTAGGCGGTATAACAGTTTCGGATCCAGTGGTACCTGCATCAACACCATTGTTCATGGCATTTTTTGTAGTAGTAGCGGTGTTAGCAGCGGTAACACTAGACCTGTTTGTATCCCATATTAATACTTGGCAATCATCACTACAACTGGCTAAAATATTTTTTCTTGTTGGATGCCATTTGATGCTGTTTACTGTGGACCCATGGGCATTCATTATTGCCACTGGTGTGCCCGGGTATCTCATATCCAATAGTAATATTTTATTAGAATCTTGCATGATAGTGGCTATTATATTAAAATCAAAGGGTGAAGTTTCTAGCCTTAATAAACTTGTGCTTTTAGTATTTTTGTTATTATTATTATTATTATTATTATTATTATTATTATTATTATTAGATGGGTGGCTGTTGCCGGGCATAGCGCTTGTTGGTGATTGTGACAGTAAACTATTTATGCTTATTGTGTTTTCAGCAACGCTAGAGTTATCACTTGTGGCATCAACACGGGAGGTAGTGGTAGTGTTATTATCGCTTGGCAAAATTGGTTCATATATAATCGATGAATGATCCAATGCCCGTAAATCAAAAACACGTACACTTCCATCCTCGCCACAGGTAGCAAACAAATCAGTACTTCCATGCAAATATTTAACATCAAATACTTCGCTATCGTGGGCAATTAATTGTGTCTTAACTGTTTGCAAGTTGATATCCCATACAGTACACGTTGTATCAATAGAACATGAAATGATATTTGAAGCATTTAGTTTATTCCAATCAAATGAAGTAACAGGTGGGAAACTACCTAACAATAAAGCAGAGGCGTTTGAACTCAATGGTTTAATGGGATCGTTGACATGTGAATGGTGGTGGTGGTGTGATTTTAAGTGTTTGCACAAGGATAAATTTAAAACTTCCTTGATGGAAGAAGAATCATCTACGTGCTGTTGGTTATTCTTTTTTTGTTTTTTTGGATTTATACTAGTTCTGGGACTTGCAACAAAATCATCCTTGTCATAATCTATGGTATCTGCTGTCTCCTCGCCAGTAGATAAAAGTGGATCCGATGTGAAAGACCATAATCTTAAATTTTCACTACATGTGGCAAACATTGGAGCTAATAAGGGTGACCATTGTACTCTACTTATTGGGTAATTTAAACCATTAAATTCGCCAATGGTTTCCCATGAAGGAAGACCAGTAGTGCCTGCACTGTCGTTATTATTCGTATTACTTAATATTTGAATTTTATTAAAATTGTCTTCTTTATATGAACCCAAGCACACCAAATCACCTAAATCTGTGGCAACTGTCCAATCCAAGGCATATATAGGAAAGTTACTTCTATGCGAACATGAATAATAATATCCAGTATTTGGATTAAATGCAGAATTGTTGGCCCAAGCGGTGGTAATGTTATTATTGTTGAAAATATTATAGAGCTGTTGTTGTTGTTGTTGTTGTTTTTGTTGTTGCTGATAGGTGGAACTATTTCCATAAGGTGTATTGCCCCATATAAAATTATTAGATGGGTTTTGATGCAGTCGATGATATGAACCGAATGAAATAGAACTCCTTTTAGATGCTCTAAAGTTTGGGGGTGCAGACAGGGGAGGAGTGTTGCTGGTGGCGCTGTTGTCGTGGTTATCAGGATTCATTTACTTTTTTTTTTTTTTTCTATTCTTAATTATTGTTAATAGTTTAGGTTATTTATGTCTTTATATAGTTAGGTTGTGAAAGCTCAATAGTACTGTTATTTGATTGTTTTTTAATAAAAATAACTATGCTTATATTTCGCTGGAGGAGAGTTTTAAAACTTAATAAACTTTTAAATTTTCTTTTTTGTGTTTTTTTAGTATTAGGTAAATTTCAATTTTCTACTCTGTTGTTTTTTTATAATTTTGTACGAATCTGAGAACAATTGATAGTATGATAATATTCTTTATTTTTTGTTAAATATAATGAAAAAATAACTTTATTTTTTTCTTATTTTGATTATCGACAACATGAAATTTTTCACATATTTTTTTTTTTTTTTTACACAAGTAAAAGCACATTGAACACAAGTAAAAAAAAAAAAAAAAATCAACAACTGAGCAAAATAAAAGAATAATAATAATAGATTTATCATGGCTCGTCAAAACTTTATAGGATTTGTTGTGTCGCAGGGGAAAATGATGAAAACCGTTAAAGTTCGTGTGGAGTCCAAAGTTTTTAATAATAAGATAAATAAGTACTTATTTTATCGTAAGGATTATTTAGTGCACGACGAAGGAGAGGTATCTCGTGAAGGTGATTTAGTTCGTATTGAAGCCACTAGACCGTTATCGAAAAGAAAATTTTTCAGTATTGCAGAAATACTTAGGAATAAGGGGCAGCAATTTGCGGCATTTGAAAGAGAAGCCAAAGTTCAGGTTGCTAATGAAGAAAATGTTAAAACTGAAGCCTTTTTGCAAAAAAGGAACCAATCTGATTCTACTTTATTAAAAGACGTCTTATTTTTACAAAAATATTTTGCAAACAATAAAGATAAAACTAAGGAAGATGAGCAAACTTTTTTGCAAATTAAAGAAAAATATGGTATCAGTGGTGATATGACTCAAGATAGTATTAAGACTCTATTGCAATTGGATATAGCTGGGTTACAAAATAAACTCGATAGTACGAGAGAAGTCTTGGGAAATTTAAAACAACAACTAGATAACTTAATGAATGATGACATTAAAGCTAATGACATTTTAAGCAAAAACTTTAGTATTGAGAACCCATCCGAGTTGAAAAAGAATATTAAAAAGAATCTATTGAGAAAGTACATTTTAAAAAATCCAGAACTCGTTTTTTAAGCTGTGAAGATACCAGTTTGATATGAAAAAGGTTTTTTGTTTTTTGTTTTTTGCTTTTGTTTTTTTTTTTCACCCCAGATATCATTAAAATATCGTGAATCGCTGTAAATATAAATAATACGATAGCACTGAAAATATTATTAAATACATATACTATGTTTTGGGTGTCATTTTTTATGCTTTCTTGGCCAGTTTTACCAGATAGTGTTTTAAAAAAAATAAAGATGATACTATTTTAATAACACCTTTTGTAGTGATTATTACTATGTAAATGGAACATATTTTCTTTCGTACATAACATAAAAACAAACTTGCAAAGTTAGTTTCCGAATATCCGTTCGGTTAATTTAATATGTAGAACTAATAGTTGGAAGTTGTAAATATACGATTATTTTAATTTTTTTTTTTTGATTGTTTGATACAAAAGAAATTAAAAGGATTTTGTTTTTGTTTTCCTTTTGGAGGGGTGGAGCGAAGGGGGTAAGATAAATGTTAGTCTATTGAACTTTCGGGTTAATTTGTCGTAAACACCCGTACCTTTTAATATAGTGTTGCTATCGTTGATGCTGGCATTTATTATTTTATATTATAAAACCACGTTTTTAATGAAATAGAAAAAAAAAAAAGAAAATTTAAAAAAATGCATAGAAAGATACGCAAGAGGAGAGTAAGGCAGATATGAAAGAAAGAAAAAAAGAAAAAAAGAAAAAAAGAATGGTGTAGAACAACAAAGAGAAAAAGTTGTTAAAAAATTTATATTTTTCATTAAGATAGAACAAAAGAAATGTTCAACCAATTTTGTTCAAGTTTATTTATAAATTTTTTTTTTTTTACACAGAAAATACGTGGAATTTTCATTTTAACAGTCTTCTTGCTGTGCTCTTGTTCACCCTCTTCTTTCCCATCAGTAGTCATCCAGCCTAATTGTTGTTGGCCTTTTCTCTCCCTGAAAGCCCAACTACGAAAAAGAAAGAAAAAAAAAACGGAATAACGCACATTTCTTTTTATAATTCAAATCAATTTTTAAAAAGAAAAGAGAGAAAAAAAGAAAAGAAAAAAATTTTTTTTTTTTTTACTCATTTCCTCTCCCTCTTAGATTATTATATAAATGGACAGATAACCGCTCCTGTTTTATAATTTGTAAAATATTGAAAAAAAGTTTAGTATTTAAAGCTCAATAGAATTCTTTCATCTTTTCTTCTTCTTCTTCTTCTTCCACTTTTTTGTTCATTATAATTGTTCATATATTTCCTCTCTTCTTTAATTATTTACTCTTAACGCCACCTAATTTCTCTTGCTTTTTTTTTTTTTTTTGTTTATAACATGCAATTTATATATTTATACATATACATATATCAAAAACCACAAAAACAAATCAAATTAATATACTTCAAACATGGGTAAAGATAAGGCTCACATTAACGTTGTTGTTATCGGTCACGTCGATTCTGGTAAATCTACTACCACCGGTCACTTGATTTACAAGTGTGGTGGTATTGACAAGAGAACTATTGAAAAGTTTGAAAAGGAAGCTGCTGAATTAGGTAAAGGTTCTTTCAAATACGCCTGGGTTTTGGATAAATTAAAGGCTGAAAGAGAAAGAGGTATCACTATTGATATTGCTTTGTGGAAGTTTGAAACTCCAAAATACCATGTTACCGTTATTGATGCTCCAGGTCACAGAGATTTCATCAAGAATATGATTACTGGTACTTCTCAAGCTGATTGTGCTATTTTGATTATTGCTGGTGGTGTCGGTGAATTTGAAGCTGGTATTTCCAAGGATGGTCAAACCAGAGAACACGCTTTGTTGGCCTACACTTTGGGTGTCAAACAATTGATTGTTGCTATTAACAAGATGGATTCCGTTAAATGGGATGAATCTCGTTTCCAAGAAATTGTCAAGGAAACCTCCAACTTTATCAAGAAGGTTGGTTACAATCCAAAGAATGTTCCATTTGTTCCAATTTCTGGTTGGAACGGTGACAACATGATTGAAGCCACCACCAACGCTCCATGGTACAAGGGTTGGGAAAAGGAAACCAAGGCTGGTGTCGTCAAGGGTAAGACTTTGTTAGAAGCCATTGATGCCATTGAACCACCATCCAGACCAACTGACAAGCCATTGAGATTGCCATTGCAAGATGTCTACAAGATTGGTGGTATTGGTACTGTGCCAGTCGGTAGAGTTGAAACCGGTGTTATCAAGCCAGGTATGATTGTCACTTTTGCCCCAGGTGGTATCACTACTGAAGTCAAATCTGTTGAAATGCACCACGAACAATTAGAAGAAGGTGTTCCAGGTGACAATGTTGGTTTCAACGTCAAGAACGTTTCCGTCAAGGAAATCAGAAGAGGTAACGTCTGTGGTGACTCCAAGAACGATCCACCAAAGGCTTGTTCTTCTTTCAACGCTCAAGTTATTATCTTGAACCATCCAGGTCAAATTTCTGTTGGTTACTCTCCAGTTTTGGATTGTCACACTGCTCACATTGCTTGTAGATTTGATGAATTGATTGCCAAGAACGACAGAAGATCTGGTAAGAAATTGGAAGATAATCCAAAATTCTTGAAATCCGGTGATGCTGCTATGGTCAAATTTGTTCCATCTAAGCCAATGTGTGTTGAAGCTTTCACTCAATATCCACCATTAGGTAGATTTGCTGTCAGAGATATGAGACAAACCGTTGCTGTTGGTGTTATCAAATCTGTTGACAAGACTGAAAAGGTTGCCAAGGTTACCAAGGCTGCTCAAAAGGCTGCTAAGAAATAAGCAAACAAATAATGTTATCATCCAATGTTGTTTTGTTTTCTTATATTTTTTTAGTATATAGATTATTATGTGTACACATATATATATATATTTAATTTTTTTTTTTCTTTTTTCTTTTTTGTTATTCATAATTTTTGTGTTTTTTAAGGAGGAGAATATAATATTTTTGTCAATTTAAATTTGTTTTGAAAAAAATCTTTAATTTTCATTTTTTTTTTTGATTTATTAAAAAAGAATTAAAAAATTATAAAGAGAAAAAGAAAAAATGAAAATGAAAAAAGAAAATAAAGAGTATGTAAGTTTCTCTTTCTCTATTTTTAATGCAATATGACAATAAATTATGTAGATATGACTCTATGAAGCATTTTTTTAGCTAATGGTAGTAATAAATAGGTAAACTATGAACCAATATACTAAGTTTTCTTTCTTTTTTTCGAATAAAAACTCCTTTTATACTTAGATCTACGTTTATTAGTATTAGTGCTACCACTACCGTTATATTTGCCACTTTTTTGTGTTGATTTTTGAGTCGATGATTGCAGCACACTTTGACTTTCCCTAATTTTTTCAACCAACTCAAGTCTGTGTTTTTCCTCTTCTTCATTTGGAATAAAAAATCTGGATGAATGACCTGTGCTGTTGTGGCTATTACTAATATTCAGATTATTAGTCATGTTCGTGCCGCCAGTAGTTTCCACAATCATATCTTCTTCCATAGCATCAAGATGCCCCATAATTTCATCTCTTGTATTTTTCAATTCTATTAAAGTGCTTTTAAAGTGTATGAACCTATTCTCTTGCCTTGGTCCCAATCCTTCTAATTTTCCAAATTCTTGTTTTGTTGTTGGTAAATGTATTGCTGCGTTTCTTAATGCCTGTTCTGTGATAAATGTATGCAATTTATTTATACCCAGAAATTCCTTTTTTTTAATAGCTATTTCTTTCAACTTATTATACGCTTCGGTAATATTAGACAGTTGTTCGGTTGAAAAAACATTGTTTACAGAAGAAGTTAAATTAATGCGTGTAGCCTGTATCTGTCTATGCCGCTGTTGCTCATTGTATAGGTCCTCATTATATGACAAAGCTCTTAAATGATCTCTGGCATTGGTAAATGAAGCCGTTGTCCCAACAGTATCATAACGGGTGTTGGTCCTTATTACTTGTTCGCTGTTAGGTGCAAAGTTATTATTGTTGTTGTTGTTGTTGTTCGTGGTTACTGAAGTACTCGGTCTAGATATTGAAAATTTCATTTTGATTTGCAAATTCCCATTCAATAACTTTCTCGCATTCGGGCCTAATCTAACATAGTTGGATGCAAATCCGCGCCCATTCATCACCGAATATTCTTGTATTACTTGATCTGTAACTAACCTGAAAAAAATTCTTTCTAAATCGGATTTATTCATAGATTTACCCATTCCGTGATATTCTAGATTATCATGCCCAGCTTGCACAATTTTGGAATTCCTTGAACCCTTAAAAATATCTTGACAATAAAGTAGCGTAACTTTATTGTGCTCGATTTCTTTAATCATTTTTGTTATATTCACAGCTTTATCCGTAACATTTCTTTCTTCGGTCTCATTATGTGCACCATTTAAACAGTTATCACATCTTTTATGGCAATCCTTGGCATCAAAATTTTCATTAAAATATGATAGTACCAGCTTACGTCTACAATCGGTAGTATTTTCGCAGTATTGCATAACCTGTTGTAACTTATTTAAATGTTTCTCTTTATTATCCCTATCCAACTCTTTATCCTTTTGGATCATTGTTTGAATTGTTCTGACGTCTCTAAAATTATAAAACATAATACATTCAGAAAATTTTCCATCTCTACCAGCACGACCCGTTTCTTGATAGTAGCCTTCCAAAGTTCGCGGAACTGTAAAATGATATACAAATCTAACGTCTGGTTTATCAATACCCATGCCAAATGCAATTGTAGCACAGATAACTTGAAGTTTATCTTCTTGCCAAGCTTTTTGGATATGCAACCTTTCATCTGGCTCCATACCAGCATGATAAAACGCAGCTTTAATACCATTATTAATTAAGTAGGAAGACACTTGCTCGCACGAGTTTTTCGAATGACAATAGATAATACCTGATTGGTTTTTGAATTTGGTTTTAATTGCCTCTCCCAGTTCAAACATCGCATTTTTATTCTTTTTAACAACTTTGTACAACAAATTTGTCCTATTAAAACTCTGTTTCAAAAAAACTGGATTTCTTAGCCCCAAATTATGTACAATATCCATTCTAACCTGTTCACTTGCTGTAGCAGTCAACGCCATCATAGGTACGTCAGGGTATGTTTCCTTAAACCACTTCAATTGTTTATAATCTGGTCTGAAATCATGCCCCCAGTTGGAAACACAGTGCGCCTCATCAATAACTATTCGTGCCAAATTTCCATCTCTATGTAATTTATCAATGGCCCTTTTGCATTGTTGTGATGCACCCACCATTTCTGGTGATAGGTAAACTAACTTCAACAATCCATCAATAAATAAATTAAACATATATCTTCTCTGTTCCAAATTACCTTTGGAACTGATCATACCGCTAGGAATATTCTTTGCCATTAAATGTTCTGTTTGATCCTGCATTAAAGAAATTAAAGGCGAAATAACAATTGTAGTGCCCTTTGTTTTCCCAGAATTGACAACCGCTGGTAATTGATAACATAAAGACTTACCGCCACCAGTAGGCATCAAAACAAACACGTCTTTTCCATCTAGAACAGCATTTACCGCTTCTAACTGGTTGGGTCTAAACCCGTTTAAATGAAAGATTTGTTGTAGTCTAGCCTCTACTTCATTAGACCAAGGATACGTCTTTCTGATCGCTTTATTTGGTAAAGACTTAGTTTTTCTACTGACAATATCACTTATAGAAATGTCGTCATCACTATCCTCGGAAAAATCGCTTAACCCTATAACATGGTCATTGCTATTGTTCATGGTACCAATATGTTCTTTGTTATTAGCGATCTCTGGTACCTTCAAAGTAGAGTTACTCGGAACTTCCCTTTTGACAACAACTTGGTCGGCCAAAGGTGGAGTTTTCAACTTCATTTCTGAAATAATCCTTAAATCATCGTCCAAATCTTTTAAATTAGTGTGCTGTGTATAATATTCTCTTTCTGCTTCAAAATCGTCATTAAAATCCATAGCGTTGTTATAATCGTTATCATCGTAGTCATCAGAATCCAAATTTTCTAAATAATCCAACGTGTCCTTATGCGCATTCTTATTTTGGCTACGATACAATAAAGGCTCAGCATCAGAAATTGTTCGGCAATTATCGTTTTCAGTCTTTTTATTGACAGTTTCTGTTGGCTTGGTCAGGTCTCGTTTAGATGGTGCCTTTACTGTTTGCAGAATAGGATCATTTATTAGTTCATCATAATCATAATCGGATAATTCAGAATTATCCGCAACCAAGTCTATCTGAAGATGTCTTGATGGATCAGAATTGTTTTCTACGGTGGCAGAAACCATATTTTTATTATTTTGCGTAGAAGATAATAAAAGTTTTTCGTTTTTTCCCGGAGATTTATTCATAACTTCCACCATATTATTAGCATTATTGCTATTTATATGACTTTCTTCAATAATTGAAGACTGTGAATTCATAAGCACAGCGTGATTATCACTACGTATTTGCATATCTGCATCAGCTGTAACGAGGACATCTGAAGCATCATAAAACTTTCCATCGTCAGATTCACGTGCTTCCTTATTAACATACCTGTTTGAGGGTAAGTTAGTTGCATAAGTAGTATTGTGACTGTTGCTAGGACTAGGAAAATCTTCATTACTCAGTTTATAATCTTCTTCGTATGTCTGATCTTGTGATTCTTGTAAACATTTCTCTATCTCATCATCTATAAAATCCTTATCACTAGAATGTAAATCTTCTTCTTCGCCATCTCCCCTTTCACTAGATAAATAGTGTGAATCCTCCATTTCTGCTATATCTGTAATATCTTGTTCACTTAATTGTGAGCTTTTATTAGCCATGTTATAAGAAAATGGATCATCCATGGCGGGTATTTTATAATTTGGTTTTTTGCATAATTTTCTTAAATTTCTTCCTCTAGATGATACAGCAACTGTTTGAGACACTTTTTCGGGTGAGATGTTCATAGCATTACTACTGGTCGTAATAACACCACTATTAGTAGCGATATTGGGAGTAGCAACTGTAGTAGTATCATTCTTATTACTAACAGTATTACTATTTTCCTTGTTATTAATACTAGGCGATGATTTTACGTTATTATTTATAGCAGATACGGGTATTGTAGTAGGTTCTGAAAAGGAAGACTTGGAAATCATGTTATTATTAGAGGTCTCGGATTTAATGGTAGTTATAAACTCAGTTAACTTAGTAATATTATCTTCTATACTTTTCAACGCAGGATTAATTGTATTTTTTAGTCTAGCTTTTTTTGCATCTTCACATAAAGAGGTAGAAATGATAATGTCGCATTTTTGAGATAAAAAATAGCTTTGATTTTTCAACTCTGTAATAAGTTGATCTTGTTTCTTGATAATTTCTTCATGAGTGTTATTCTTAGCATTAAGATTGGAAAAATTTTTCCTAACATTCATTTGATTGGCATTAGTATGAAAAACTTGTTGCACTGAACATGGTGCTCTTTTCCCCATCCGAGTAGGATGTTCTTGTGTTAAATCTATAAATTGTTCTGAACCATTGGATTCACCGGAATTCCCTGTGATGGTATTTCTTTGTGTATTTGTATTACGCACACTCAATAGTTTTGTGATATCAGTGTTTTGATTAAAAGATGCTAACGGCCTGTCTATGTTTGAATGTTTTGGTATATCGGTATTGTTGCTCAAAATCTGAATATTAGTAGTGCTGGTAATACTATCAGTTTTAGCATGAAAAATAGACTTAGAGTTTGTATTTTGGTTATTAATTTTATTCTCCTTGTTTGTCGGCAGTACGGATCTTTGGTCTGTTATTTTTGGCATACTAGGGACTACATAGTTTCCGGATACTGTTGCTATTTTTTTTGTGTCCTGATTAGCGGTGGTGCTGCCTGTGACAGTGGGGATGATATTATTGTTTGGCTTGCTTCCGGTATTATTGCTGGCACCATTATAACTGTTGTTGTTGTTGTTGTTGTTGTTAGTTGTTAAGTGTAACTGCTCTACGTTCTTCCCATGTACTATAACATTGGTTAATAATTCTGATAAAGGTTTTTGGGCGCTAGTTTTTTTAATCCAATTAAACTCCCTTCTTATATGATTGGGTGCTTTTTTTAGAGAAGCCATAGTTTGTCACTTCCCTTTATTAATATTTTTTTTCTGCTATCTTTAAAAATAAAAATAAAAATAAAAAAAAGTGTTATTGAAGAGATATGGAAAGAGAGTGTGATGAATTTGCTTCATAAACAAACGCGTTAAAACATATACATATTTTTTTTTTTTTTTTTTCTCTTTTCCTTTTAAACTATTATTGTGGTTGTATTTGTAATGAAAAAAAAAAAAAAAAAAAAAAAATTATAGTATATCCGAATACCATCTTTTACGTAATCTCGGAAAATATGCTTTCGGTTTAAATATTATTACCACAATTATAAATATATCCGTATTATTCTATTTTCTTTTATTTTCTTTTTTTTTTTTTATTTTTCTTCCTATATTATGTAGAAACATTTTAGCCTTGATATTTTAATAACAAACTATTTAACCAATTAATTGCCTAGCTTTATAGGAATTTACTAGTATTGTCAACTTAATAGTATAAAACAAAATAAAATTCCTATTAATTTAAATATATACTTTAAGAAATATAACTTGAAATAATAGTTCCAAGGCATTCCAACTGATATATGTATATATATGGATAAATATATTTTGCATTTGCATAAAGAAGAACGCAAACGGAAACTCCAAAATTAATAACAATAATGACGGAAGGGAGATTGCCAATAGAACAAGCCTGTGATCTCTGTCGGAAGAGGAAATTAAAATGTTCCAAAGAATTGCCTAAATGTTCAAATTGCATTAAACTCCATAAAGACTGTTGTTATTCCCCTAAAAAATTAAGAACTCCTCTAACAAGGGTGCATTTGACCACTGTAGAGAAAAGAGTTCATACTTTAGAAAATGCTCTTACCAAATTGTTTCCTGGACAAAGTATTGAATCAATTTTAAATAAAGTAAAATCATCTGAGCAAATTAATACTGTTAAAAAAGATGCGAGTCTTTTGGAAGATGCTAACATTACTGAAAGCAACGATATTTCTGTTGACGCCAACACGTATGCAAAACATTTACATCCTAAAATAAAAGGTGAAGTACAGGATGTAGCACAAAGTTTAGTTAATTTGTCATCACCTATATCGCCCAGAATAAGCAATACTAATGTCAATATTAATAATCATGGGATAAAGGAGGAAACTTATCAAGACGATAATAATCAAACAGGAATAAGTGTAAATATGGGAAACACTGAGCATATTGTTGATACTGGACTTCATAATTCTAAGAATGATAATTTAAAAAATAATAATTTTCAAAAAAAAAATGTCAATGACTCAAGGGAGAGTGTTCCTAGTGATCCATTATTTGGTTTTGATTGGTCAGAAACGGATACTTTTGTTCCTGAAAATGTTGCAAGTGTTATTAGTACGGCTAATATCACCAGCAAAGCTACAAAGAGTAATAGGGTTAGTAAAACGAGTGATAAACTTAAGAATAGTAGCATGAGCAATTTCAGTAAAACTGATACCCACACTGCAACACTGAATCCAACCTCAAATGATGGTATGGCTGCTCTTTCGGTTGATCCCAATAATAAGGGTTACTATGGCGCTGGTTCAGCTGCTACTGTATTAAGACATTTGATACAGAATACAAGTGCTTCTTCTGATAGTACAACACCAGGAAAGATCGATATAAATAATCTCAGTACGAGTTCCCCGACAAGTCCATTAAGTAGCGCGTATGAATCAAATCTAATGAAAGAACGATTTGTTGCTGGTTATTTTGAACACTATCATACATCCTATCCCTTTTTAAACAAGGAATATTTTTTAGAGGGTTTTAATAAACAGAAAAATCAAGCAGAAAAAGATATAAACAAACTTACGGATTGGAATATATTAATGTACACGGTCTTGGCTATTGGGTGTTGGTGTGTTAATGGTGATTCTACTACTATAGATCTATATTATTACGATAAAGTTAAAGAGTTTTTTAATGGCTCAGTTTTTGAAAGGGGGAGTATCCAATTAGTGACTGCGTTGACATTGTTGAGTAATTATACACAAAAAAGAGATAAACCAAATACAGGTTGGAATTTTCTTGGACTAGCCGTTCGAATGGCTATTGGGTTGGGATTGTATAAGGAGTTTGATTGGTATTCTACACCAATCAATGGGTCGAAATATGTGAACGATTTGGAGTTAAGAAGAAGGCTATGGTGGGGAATTTACATATTTGACGCCGGTGCAGCAATCACCTTTGGGAGGCCCGTAAATTTACCCAAAGATTTTACTGATGATTTATTGTTGCCTAGTAATATTGATGATGAGGACCCAAATTATGTTAAGGTGGTTAATGACTATCCAACCATTTATTCAGGAATGATTGAACAAACCAAATTTACCAAAATTTCTGTAGAGATACACATAAGATTGATGAGCAGACCCAGTCCCTCTTCCAACGAATGTTTAAAAATGAATGAGTTAATCACAAAATTCATTAACCAATTACCGAAATGGTTTGATTTCGATAACACCGTAGTTGTTAATGTGTTGAATAAGCATTTTCATAAAGAAATACCCTATTGGTTTCATTTAACTCGATACAGATTGATTTGGAGATACCTAAATTTACAAATTATACTATTCAGAGGTTTCCTGTGCCAAAGCATTATAGTAAGAAATGATCCACATGTAAGCAAATTTTTTGATACGGATGAGGTGGAACTATGTAAAAGATTGTGCTTGGACTGTGCATTTAAGACAATTTTGTCTGTTTCAAATTTCATTACAAATCACAAAGTTACAATGTTGGCCTCGTGGTATGCTACATATTTTTTATTCCAAGCCGCTTTGATACCAATTCTTTTCCTAATGTCAAACCCGCATAACAAAAAGGCTGGAGAATGGCAGAAACAAATCTATTTAGCTAAAAAATCGTTATGTAAGTTAAAAGAGACTAATAAAACGGCAGGAAAATTTTTAAATGTAATAAAAATTGTATGTGATCATTTATTTGGCGATAATATAATTAAGTCTGCTACAAAAGGTGGTGTTGGTGCTGAGGCTACTACTAATGTTGCTGTTGCTGCTAATAATAATAAGCTGACCAAGGAAAACGAGGCAAAAAAGACTTGTCATACACCAGAGGTAATGTCCAAAAATAAAACTGATGATTATGAAATTAATTTGCACCAAACAAAGATGGAGGGTTCCATAGATCCAAACACAGATTCTCCTAATCTTATTGTAACCAGCAACATTAGCAATGGGAGAAGTATTGCTAACTTAATTGGTTTAGAGTCACCAGGTCCATTTCCCTTGAACTTGTCATTTTATAACTATAATAATAATAATAATAATAAAATAGTTAATACAAATAGTGGTAATTCAAATGATATCGGCAATCACATAAGTTCAAATGTTAAATCTAATACGTATTATACAAGAAGTCCTAACACATTATTTGATACCTCAATTAAATCCCCAAATGCAACAACTTTAAGCTCTTTATTTACAATGACAGCAGATAATAACAACAAGCATGCCACTACTAATATAAATGCACATGTAAATCACTATCCTGTTACAACGAATAAGGATGATGTAGGAATCACTTTAATGCAGGAAGGGTCCAGAAATCTCCAAAAGAATGATGTTATGATAGATGAACAAGAAGAAATAAGACAAGATCAATATAGTGATGACGAGGAAGATGTATTAAAAAAATACAATATAAATGCATTATTTAGTGGTAACTTTCATGCTGTACAAAGTAATGTTGGTTTGCCATTTTTACCCGAAATTAATGAACAATTTCAAGATGGTATAAATAAATTTGATAACAGTACCTTTTTCCCCATTTGGAATGAACAAAGTTTTTACAGTGCTAATGTCAACCAAAATAAAAATAAGGATGGTGATATTATCTACAACTATATTTTTAATGATGATAATAGTGATGATGTAGCTTCCAATTGATGGATATGGTTGGTAAAAGAATATTTAATTAATTTTGAAATACTATTTACACTTTTGTACGTTATTATATGTGTTTATGACTTTTATGATGCCAATAATCGGTGTAAGTAACTAGTTTAAGGTGCGTAAGGTATAAGATTGAATTACACCTCTTTTACTTTTCCGAAATCGTAAATGATGCCGAGCTTAATAAATCCAAAATGCCGGTTTAGGAACGCAGAAGGAAAAAAAAAAACGGCCGTTAAAAAAAAAAAAAAAAAAAACACTGCGTATTGCTTTGTATTTTGGATTCTATCTTTTCATTCTTTGCATTTGACTCATATTTTACTTGCAGTCCAACAACATAAAAAAGAGTTGAAAAGTATTTATCTAAGATACTTCTCCCTAAATACGACTTTCATACTTTCAAGAACTCTTAATATACCCCTTGATATTTTCTGCTACAAGTTTTCCTGTATTTTTTTTTTTTTATTTTTTAATTTTTAATTTTTAATTTTTAATTTTTGAGCTATTAAGAGTTTACAAGCACACACTTTTATCAATTCCAATAGAAATTCAAAAATAATTAACTTACTTTAACCATACTTTATTGACCAAAAAGTTACGAAAGGTGAACAGAAAAGTGGTAATAACAAAGAACAATAAATACATATAAACAAACTCTAAAGATAATGTCTAATTTACAAAAATGGATAGGTTTGGCTAAAAAAACTGTCAAAAATTTTAGAAAAACACTAGAAAAAGAAATCGATAATGTCATATATCCAAGGAGTGCAAATACTGGGGTTGGTGTTTATCGACCTGGTAACGGGCAACTAGTAGGGATCCCTATTCCAATAAGAAATAATAGAAAGGCCTTTCCACCAATAAACACTGGTAATAATTGGAATATACAGCAATGTATTGTGTATTCAATGACAAAAGTTTTTGTACCCGTATGAATAAAATTTCATATTTTTTTAACAGTTATATTGGAATATTCTGAACACATGTTTAATGAGTTGAAAAATAAACACTTACAATATAGAACTTGTTTCCTCTTGGGTATATTCTGTTAGGTCGATATGCATTTTATATTTTATTCTCTTTATTATTATTATTATTATTATTATTGTTATACTTATTTCATTGCAAATATATGTATGTAAGGGTTTTTTGTTTGTTTTTTTTTTTTTGTTTTTTTTTAAAGCAATATTAGGACATGTGGGGTGATCACTACTTTTTCAATGTGTTTTCATCTAGCAATTATTTGGTACATTTTTCCACTAATACAATTTATATTTCAATATATTTTATTTCTTTATAATGACTTTATTATATATCGAAGATATTTATATTAAACCGTCATTTGCCATCTAATTATAGAAGGGGGAAAAGTAGGAAATCAACTAATAATTAAACAAAGCTGCAACTGGGATTACATTTATAAAAATAAAAAAATAAAAAAATAAAAAAATAAAAAAATAAAAAAATAAAAAATAAAAAAATAAAAAAAATTGAAACATTACATGCATTTTATAATTATTTTATTTAACTAAATCACTATTATACAAAGATAAAAGCCGTATATATATAACTTTTGTCCTGAGCCCAAATGACATTAGATTTTATTTTTGCTTATTATTAATCTAATAATTCTTCATCATCATCATCATCATCATCCTTTTCTTCTAAGACTAATGTACTCTTTTTTTCATTAAACCCTAGCCATTCTCCACCATCATCATCCTCCTCTTCCCCATTTATTTCTTCTTCCATCTCTTTCTTATCTTCGGTGTCAAGTTCCATGTCACTATCTTGAACATCTTGAACAAGTTCTTCAGATTGGACCATTCTTTCATCTGTTCCATCAGTGGTGGTCAAAAACAAGTAAGAATATGTGTTGTTTTTGGAAATGCTAACAACTTCTTTAGCTATTCTTGCGACAAACTTCTGTACAGATCTTAAAGCAGCAGTCAGTTCATATTTGTGAGACATGATATATTTACCATGGGTTGCCAAAATCCATTTAATCCATAAAAGATTGAATTCGATGTGTTGAGAATCCATGGCAAAATCACCAATAAATTGAAGCAACCTAGAAATATAAACTGTTGGTATATTAGCAGTTAGTAACGATATATCCTTTGCTGGTATAGATTCATAAACTTTATTAATTAGCCGTGTTTCATTTAATCTAAAAGACATCACTAGCGAAGATAAATACTCTTTTTCGTTTAATGCCTCATTAACTGCAGCAGGTGTAACTTCAAAATCTAAATCAAAAGGATCAAATATAATGCTTTCATCAACACTATATATCAATAAACCTTCCGTAGAAGCAGCGGCAAAAGCAGTTGCAGATGGTGAAAACTGAACGGAAGTCACCCTTACTTCAGGTTTAACTTTTCGAGTGGACAAATCACCGCCCCTATTACTGCCTGGTAAAGTACTATCAATACGATCTTCAAAATCAGAATTTTCGCCATCTCTATCTACTAAATCTATAGATGTACCAGCTTCAGTCATTTTGCTACTATTTAAAAATTCCATGGTACCATTTATTAGCATATTAGAAGACACCGTAAATCTTTTCAACAAAACTTCATTTAAAATGTCATATAAACATATAGAATTGTTATTACCACCAGCAACTATAGCAGTACCATCAAAACTATAATTTATACAAGTAAAATATTTACCTCTCGAAGAATTTTTAGCGGTAAATCGATCTTCTAAATGTCTTCCCGAAATAATATCTCTTCTACAGTCAATATTGCCAATTTGTTTACCGTTTTCAACGTCAAAAATAGATATCTGACCATTCAAAGTAGACACTGCAACTTCCTTGCCATCTGGTCTTATAGTCAAGCTTAAAACATCTGAATAGACTTCCAATGGTTCAACGGTTTGCGATCTACCGAAAACGCTCCAGATTCTTATGGTCTTATCCCAAGATGCGCTGGCTAAAATATTAGTTTCGGCACTAAACGCCAAGCATGAAACAGGTCCTTCATGGCCGCTTAGAGTGTCTAGTAACTGACCAGTTTGCACATTCCAAATATGGATATCAAAAGAATCCTGACTGCCAGCACATACGACTTCGCCGCTAGAATCAACAGCCAAACAAGTAAATTGTATTCTTTCAGATGCAGTAAAAGTTCTGAAATTTCGATATCTTATTAAATCCCAAGCCTTTACAGTGCCATCCAACGAGGAAGAAAATAAAACCTGTCCCTTTTTAGCAAACTGAAGCTGAGTAACAGCAGATTGATGTTCAGCAAAAGTGCACAAGCAAAATCCAGATACAACATCCCATACTTTAATTTTACCGTCATCAGATGCAGTGACTATTCTAGAACCATCGGGAGAATATGTCAAGGAATTCATTATATCAAAATGGCCTTGTTGCTTTAAAATATAAGACTCTGATTGCCATTCATAAACCAATAACTGGCCAATTTTCTTGGAACCAAAGGCTAACCATTCACCAGTACTATTAATAGACACTGTTTGGATCGCATTTTGACCCATTGATAATTGCTGTATCAAGGTGAAGTGTGGTAATTCGTATAGCCTAAATTCACCGTTACTGAAACCAATAACTAATAAATTAGAATCTTGGTGAAAAGTGGCACATTTGACCTTATTTGGGTTAGTGTAAAAATAATTTTTCTTGGTAATTCTCCAGCTGTATTTCGACATATCAATTTCTTCTTCTTCGTTTTCTTCATCATCATCATCATCATCATCCTGGTTTTTTTTCGTGTATTCCCATTGAAATAATGCCCCGTCTTTAGAAACTGTATATATTTTTTCTTGATCAGCACTGAAAAATGCACGGATAACATAATCCTTATGTCCTGAAAAGGTTACCGCGGCTAAAGATTTTTCAGCCTTATCTACAGACCATATCTTGGCAGTTAGATCCTTGGAAGTTGAAATAATAAATCTTGAATCTTTAGACCAAGTTATTGATATAACATCAGCAAAATGGCCTGCATGAATTCTATAGCGAACAAATGGAGCAAATTGTCTATCTTCTCCGACGGATGGTGTCTTCCAAATTTGGACAAATCTGTCACATCCTACTGCAAACAATTTTCCATCTGGACTAAATTTCAAGTCGTGAACCTTGCCTTTAAAATTAAAATGGTGCAATACGGTTCTTGCTTTAAAATTAGCCAAAATTGCACGACCGTCGTCATCAACTGAGATTAATAAATTGCCTTGTTTATTCAAATCAATCCTAGAAACGTTCTTTCTATGCTCATAGTCAAAAGTGAAAGATTTGTTGTTAATTAAATCAAAAACAGACACACGATTCCCGACTGGACTCAACACTTTAGTCCCATCATCTGAAAAGATAACGTTTCCCTGGCGATATACTGTGCCTAACAAATTGGAAAACCTAAAATCACTTTTCATTTCTGTCAATAGTATATAGGGGGAGAAAGAAGTTTGTTCCTTTTTTTTTTTTGTTTTCGGTGATTTTAAGCAAATGATCAAATATTTTTATAGAAATGTGTTATGGAATATATAAAACTAGAAAGAAAAATAAAATAAAAAAATTTTCTAGGATATAATAATAATATTTTTTTTTTTTTTTTTTTTTCCCATTATTCTAGTCGTTTCTTTTTTTTTTTTTATTTATGATAAAAACTGGAAATTTTTGAGGTTTTGAGGCTGTCGGATATGTTTGGTGGTTCGGTATTATGGATATTTATTTTACATGGAAAACTTTTTTCCTCTTTCTTTAAGCTCATTGTGATTCTTAAATAACTACAACAATTTGATCATTTTCTTATTATTCCAACAACTTTAAAAAAAAAAAAAAAAGGAAAAAAGAAAAAAAGAAAAAGCATATCCCCTTTCTCCAAGAAAAAAATCACTAATAAAAACCTTTCCAAGATGTCGAATGTTTCAGGTAAGTTAAGTTCACGTGTTTTAAATATGAAATTTATGAAGGAGGCCAGACAAGTAGCTGAAGATAAGCAGCAGGAGGAAGAAGTACTTAAAGTGAAAGATACCTCTGAATGGTCTTTAGAAAATTCGCATAATATTATAAACACTTTTAAAAAACCACATATTGTAAGTATGGGTGTGTCACAGTTAAAAAGTTTCACCGCCTCAGCCATTGGCGATGAAAATGAAAAAAGTCCTAGACAAATACAATCTACTAGTACAAATTGTGGAAGAAGGACTTTTTCATCTAAAAATAAGAATATAACAAATTCTATCTTACCCAAAACAGAAACTATTGAACCTGTTAAAATTAGAGAAATAACAAAAAGCGAGGGAAATGTGGATGAAACGTCCAAGACAAAAAAATCTAGTGGTAACAAGAGAGTATACAAAGATATTACTAACGATAAAAACAAATCAAATAAAAAAAATAAAAAATCAAAAAAGAGCACATAATCACATTTTCCTCAATCACTTATAGGTATGAGTTGGTGGTAATATAGTTATCTATCTACATACAAACGACACCTATACATATATATATATATACATATTGTCTGACAATTATGTAACACTACTTTTTCTTCTTAGAATGATGTGCACCTATCTTATCGCAACTTACAAACCCACCCTTTATAACAGCTTCTCTTGCTGTTGAATTTATATGTTTAAATCTATCAGGTCCGATATGTGTACCGTTAAACCATCTTGCAACCGCTACTATAACATTCCAAGCGTCCATCAGTGTTATTAAATGCAACATTCTCCCACCGGCTGCAGCTTCGCCGTCATCATCACAATCGGAAAATACAACACCATTATCGTCTCCTTTAATCCTATAGGCTATCATTATATGATTGGCTCTTTTTAATTTGTTGTCAGTTTTCAATAATGCTAATTTGTGGAAAGCTTCTTCTTCATTTTTAACATGGCAGGCGAATCCAACAAATGTAGATCCCCTATCAAACACAGGCTCACTAATTGACCAACCATCCAATGGGTTTGAAGTCAACTCCGCTAATCTGGCACTTAAATCTTGGTCAAGTTCATTATCCTCTTCCTGGTCTTCTTCGATATATAAAACCCCATCCAACTCGGTTAAAAAATCATAAACACAAACTTGGCCTTTTTGAAAAACAGAATCCATTACATCACCAAATAAATATTTTAAATACTTTAAATCATAATATTTTTCATGTTCCTTATCTACAACAACTTCTACTATATGTGGACCTTCGTTATCTGGATAAGTAGACGGGAATGATATTTGAACTGTGAATTCTTCATGCTGCGGAACTTTGATATCAAGTCTATCACCGGGTAATTCTTTTATTAACTCGGGATATATGGCTTCTATAGCATCAATTTCGTCCTGAGTATCTTGATTTAAAACCATATTAATATAACTGTATGTATTTATTGATGGCCTTTTTTTTTTTTTTTTTTTTTTTGATTTGGATTTTGGAGTTAAGAAAAAAAATTTTTTTTTAATTTTTTTTTTTTTTTTTGACAGAATCGTTCCAACATAATTTTAGAAACTTTACGCTAACCTTTTACACAGCTTGTACTTTCTCATTCAATAATTCATGGTTATCCAATTCTTGCCCTAGTTATTAAAGGCATAACAAATAAGGAAAAAAAAAAAAAAAAAAATTAAAAACAGAGTATTACTAATACAGTTTCAAAAATCTTCGTCACAAATTAATCACTTATATGATGAGTTTTGAAGAGTTTAAAACAAAGGGTAATAGTTTTTACAAAAAGGGAGATTATGAAACTGCTGCAATATACTATGAAAAAGCTATAAATGAAGACCCTAATAATCCTATCGGTTATTCAAATATATCTATGGCTTTGATTAAATTAGAAAAATGGGAGGAATCTATAGTTCAATGTAATGATGGTCTACAGCTATTGACAAAGACACGAAGTGATTTATCAGGCAAAATAAGAAATAAACTACTTTGGAGAAAAGAAACAGCCCTAAAGGGTTTAAAAAAAATGGAGGTTGAACGATTATCATCAAAAAATATCAAAACAGCAAATCAAAATCCAATGCAAAATATTCAACATCCAGAAACATTTATCAATATCCCTATAGTAGAAGTGGATACATTACCAGAAGACTATATATGATTTCAATGAGATATGTAAAAAAAAAAAAAAGCTTATACCATGGTTTTCTTTTTTTTCATCTTCTTGTATGCCTTCAACCCTTTATCATAAAAACCAGCATACTCCAGGGGCTGAATCAAAAATTGAAGATTTTTAGGAATGTAGTCTTTTGTATTTATGTCTATTATTTTAACAGCTATGACTGGTCCGAAAATCAAAACAAATAGAAAAATAGAAAAAATTAAAAATACCAACAAGTACAATTGAACAGTAAACCTCAATTTCTTTCTTTTTTTAACAGAAACAATTCTTGGGCGTATTTGGTCACTGGGTTTCAACCAAAATAACATCATGGAATGCCACTTATCAATATAAGGAATTAAAAGAATAGGCAATTGGATAATTAACAAAAAATGACCTAATAAAAAGTCACAAGCGAAAAAACTTAATTCAATGATTTTGCACAAAAATTCCCTAAATATTTGACTAAAAATATGCCAGCCTAGAGAAGCTGTTAACCATTTGCCAGACCACCAGGCCGTATTCGCTTTGCCAGTAAAAATCTCCCTTGATAATAAAAAGCATTCAGTAATGGAAAAAACAAACCTTTGGATCAATACTGACAACACAAACCCCAATAACGTTTTTGTTACGTCCCAATTTTGTAATAAAAATAAAATATTAAAAAAAAAGATATGGTTAAGTAAAGAAAAAATATGGATAATGCACGAAATAAAACTTGGATATCTTTTCATGCAAGTTGATAAAACTGGACCCGTAAACAAGGAAAAAAAGAAACCTAATATCAAAATAGTTGCATTAGCTATTATGGGACCGAATGTAATTAGCATCAACCTTATTAAAGCATTTTCTGGGTTTGCTCCATTTGTCTGATTTTTAGTACTTATAAATAAATATGGAATAAAAATCATAATAATAAAAATAAACTGCGGAAAGATATGGCAGAATATTTTGTTGGTTAAGTTAGGCCTCTTGTAATGATTTTTTGATAAACTCGTCAATTCTAAATAGTTGCTTTTCTTCTTTGAACCGGTTATATCCATTCTTAAATCTCTTATATATTGAATCCAAGTTTCAGGTGACTTAGATTTGGAGCTATTGCCACTGAATAGCCACGTTAAATAATGTTTATAATCAATGAAAAACTCACACCACAAAAATTGATTAGGGTTGAACACGAACGGTGAAAAAAGTAAAGCAGATAGAGTAAACCAAAAATATAATAGAGTAAAGTCCCAAGCAGCCAATGATGTGATTAGTAACAATAATGCCAAGATAATGGCAAAATAAAAGCTCACTGGAGCATATTTAGAGTATAGGGACGAAAAGGGTGTTCTGACAATAGCAAAACCTCTGCCAGTCGCAATATACCTGGCGCCGCCAAATGCTAGATTATTCACTAAAGAACCCGCATAGATTTTACAAACAAAGATCTCAAAAAAAGGCGATAAAGAAACAAAATGTTTCGCAATTCTAGAAAATGCTTTCCAAATACCCCTTTCCGTCAATTCCTGGACACATAATGGAATAAAGGAAACAAAAAAAACAACAAACATACTCAAAATTGATCTTCTTAGCCAACTCAAAATTGGGATTAAGTTAACACATCCAGCTGGTTTTCTAATCTCTGTAATAGGCTTGTGTTCGTCATAATAGCACAAAACAGAATTGCTAATCAATATAGCCAAATTTAGGGCCACGGCAATAAATAATCTAATGGAAGAAATAATAAAGACATTGTTTAAATGAAATCCTGGATGCGCGTAATAAAAACTTAAAAATCTATCCAACGGCAAATTGGTGCCCAAATAAAAATACTCTCTTGATAACATTTGTTCACCCATGCCTGAACCTATCTTTGTTGTGAAATTTAAAATAGAACCAAATCCTAAATCTCTACCCTTGCCGCATTGCATATATTCACAATGCTTGATACGCCCACCCCTTAAGATTGCATTCATTCCAGCATATATATCCTCATTCAAATGTAGCCCCTTTTGCCCCTTGGAAACGCCTCCTCTTGTAGTGACAAATATTGTGTTTAAAAAATCAGGATGCCCGTAATGAAGTTTCCCACCTATATGAGCTAGGGTCCTGGCTGATAAGGTGCCAAAAGTTTGCTCTTTTCCAGCAGCAACATCACCCAAAATTCCAATATTTTCAGAAAATATATATTCTCTTGTTCCGACAATGGCCACTGGCACTTTGTTTTCAGGCTCCGACCCTAAGGCTAAATTATCAGTATAATCTATTTCTGTCATTTCTTCAAATTCAGCCATAATGTTTCTGATTTTTAAACATTCTTCTAAATAATTGTCTTGATTAGCATCAACTAATTGAATATATTCACCTCTAGCAAATATAATTGCGTGGTTTTGATTGTCTGCTTTTCCATCACCTAGAATTGGGTTTCCTGGCAACTTAATTCTATATTTGGGTAACCTTTCATTATTTGCAGAAACTTCGCAACTTCCATCCATCAAACAAGAAAAGTATTCCAATACACCAGTCACCGGGTTTAAAACTTCATCAATATAAGATATTTGAATCTCTGGATATGCTCTTAATAAGAATTCGGTGCTTTCAAGCTCCTCTTGATCAAAGTTCTTTAATCTTTGCATTGCCACTAATAGTCTAAACTTTCGCAACGCCACAATTGATGGTTCTTCGAGCCTTTTTTGCTGCTCGAAAGTCCTGATGGGCTGTTCTGGACCATTATTTTGTCTTTCTATATCATATAGCAATTTTATAGCCCTCGAATAATTCATAAAACCAGAAATAGTTCTGTACAAGGTTTGAGTTCTTAAAGAGGCCCAAATTCTTGTTCTCAATATATATTCTGGTGTCGCCGTCTTAAAACCAATATAGAAGTAAGGCAAGATAGAGTCATCATTTTTTTTTAAGAAAGTAGTACCTGACATAATTGATGATGGTGATGATGATAATGATAATGATGTTGATGTTGATGTTGATGATGAAATGGAAGCCTCAGTTTCTTCTACTAACTTTTTAGTGTCTTCAATAAAATATTTCCATTCCGTTGGATGCAAACCTTTTAAATATTCTAACAAGGTGAGTTGAGAAAATCCATTATCTTCTTCTTTAATGATTTTTCGTAAAGTTAAAGTTATATTTTCATTATAATGAGGGATTAAAACTGTAAATGTCGGCATTTGATTTACAGCACATGAATCTGGCATTGGTGTTGATAAGGACTGTGCGAAAAAAGTGATTCTTCTTTGGGCTTCGGGCTCTGTTTTGAACAAAGAAGTTTCTAGAATTCTATCGTCTTGAGAAATGAAAAAACTTGGCTCCTTTAAAGTAGTTTTGTGTACACTATTGGCATCAACACTATCACCACTAGAATATATTAATTTTTTGACATGTTCAATTGAAATTAAATGTTCCCTATACATTGAGATTATTATACAATTCCACACTTGGGATACTAGAAATTGCGCCTTTTGTGGATCAATGTTTTCAGGATATAAAATTTTGGAATAAATACGCTTTGGAAGTCTAGAAAATATGTTTTTCCATGGTGTCCAAATAGATACTCCAATATAAAACGACCGGAAAACAGAAAATGTAGCACTACAAATAATATACCATAAATAGGTGTCTAAAAAAAATAAAACCATGTCGGTGAATAACATCATGGTCACCAATAAATGCGTTTGTCTCACACAGAAAACCGCACTAAATCCAGTAGTACCTGTACAGCCCGTCAAGTTAATTATTTTCAGCTCTCGTAATGGATCTTTTAGGGATAGTGTTAAAAAAAAGTAGCTCTCGACAAACTTTAGGAAAAAAATGGTAACCCATAAACCAATGGAGGCCAACAAGGCCTTATCTTTCAAATTGACCACAGAACTCATAAAATATAAATTGGCTAAATATTGTCTTCTAACCTTTTCATTTCTATAACTGAACCCAAATAACTTATTTAAAGGGACTATAGAAAAATAAACAACAGTGATAATCGAGATAATAAATTGAACAAGTGATAATCCTAGTGTAAATGTCGATTGATAATTTAAAGGGAGCATACCAAAAATATAGACAGACGGAATTGTATTTATCAAGAAGATGCATACTAGTAAAATTATTTTTTTTGTAATCGATACTGCACCTGGAAATTTTCTTGGAACAAAAGAAAATTCGCCTAAAACAGAAAGTATATTAATCAAAGAAGCCAAGGAACCAGCCAAAGCCATAATTGAATATGTGGCTTGGGTTGTGGGTTGAGTATTTTTCTGTTGTCTATAGTTATGTGTGTAAAATGGTTTGGAATTGTATGCTGTATAATACCAAAAGACGCATAAATGTATGATCCATATTCTATTAAAATTGGTGACAACATGTAGCCAGGTTCTTTTTTCTTTATATGTTTTGTAAAAACACTTGTTCCAATTAACCCTATTGAGATGTAGGAATCTTATGTGTGGTTCGTAATCAAAAAGATAACACTTTTCATTATTCAAAGTGACTGATAAGCAAATTTTTTCCAAGTTTTTTCTGTACCAGAAAAATTGATTAATATCATCATACCCTATGGTTTTCGAGTGAGAATTTTCTTTTGCAATATAGGTGTTATTTTTTATAGATTCATAGTTTGCAGTAAGATAGAATTCATAAATGGGACATATGGCGTGAGTTAAAAAATCCTTGATCTCAATATGCTTTGTTGGCGATTTTCCTAGTGTGTCGCTGTTTGTTTCGGATTCCAAATCTTTTTTCAAAAAATAAAAATAATCCAAAGCGCATTTATAGATGAAACATAGGCATTCTGGTATAAACCTAACATTTGCTGCTTCACCCCAGCATAATAAATAAAGGGCAACTTGAACAACATAATCGTAGCATTTCAAATTTAAAATATTTGAGTCCCATTTCTCTTCAGCAAAAGTTAAATCAAAATTATTTTGGTACATATTGTTATTCAGATAGTTTTGCTGCTGGTTTTTGAACACTTTTTTATAATGCCCGTTTTTTTTCAAATTTTTAAAACCAACCAAATCTTCAAGGTCCATCTGAGAGGCAAAATACCATTTTCTAAAATTTGCTTGCTTGCCACCAACATAATCTCTATGTAGAGATTTTAAGGCTTCTAAGGAGGACATTCTACTCCCTCTGGAATCTAACATTCTCAATAAGTAATCAAACATGTTTGCTAAATTATCCTTTTGAAACTTGAAAACATCCCCCAATTCATCAAATATTTTTTCAATCTCTTTCCTATTTATCGGTGCATTAAGTTGCCATGAAGGATAAGGATCATAATAATTTTCAAACATATTGTAAAAAGCAGATTCGCCAAATTTACTTTCACCAAAAGAATCCTTACTAGTTTTGCTTTTAGAATTAAAGAATTTTGGTTCTTCATCTTCATTATATTTTTCAGAAGCATTTCTATTGTACTCTGTATACCTTTCTTTTTCGTCAATTGACGTTGTTTTTGGTAAATAAGAAAACTTTTTTGTATTCCCCCATCTTGATGAGCCAATCTTGGGTGTTTTAAACCCACTAAATAAATTGAGGTTGGGATTGTGTGTGGGCATGGCGGAAAAAGTTGAAGAAAGCAAATCTTGATTAAAATTTGCAGTAATACCTACTGTTTGTTTTGTTTTTGCCGTATATTTCTTACCCTTATTGAAGTGAGCGTCGGTATTGTTAAAAGTTGTTGACATACTAATGTTATCTCCATAAGGGTTACTAGTGTATTCTTTATCCGCATCTTTGAAATCATCCTCATCTTCATCACCATCCCCGGCGGTAGTAGTTTCATGTGCTAAAAATTCAGCCGCCGTTTCAATGGACTGAGAATAATGTTCTTCCTCATTATCAGTAGCGTTCCCACTTTGTTCTTTCCCTGAGTCAAACAATTTTTTTTTGGATAAATTACGTTTCATCTAAACTCTGCTGTGTCTTATTTAATAATTTACTTGTTTTCAAAAGGAGCTGTTACAATAATATATATATATATATATATATATATATTTATAGTGCATAATAATGAATTGTAATAATAAATAATAAATTAAAAAGGTATAACATATAGATATGATGATGCAAATAGCTGAGGTTAAATGGTTTTTAATTTTGTGTACAATATGCACGATATTTTTGTGGCACAGTTTTTATCTTTTATGCTTTTTTTTTTTTTTTTTGGTTGACTTGAGCGGCTAAAATATATTTCTTTTTTTTTTTTTTTTTTTTTTTTCTTGCACGCGTCACAGCTTATTACATTTACATGGTAAAACAAATAGTGAGACACACAAGAATACGAAGGTTTAATGTTCTTGATATTTTATCATTAAATATAAACCACCCCCTTTATTAGAGGTAGACAAGTACAACGAGCCCCATGTTACAGTACATAAATGCCCATATTTGTAATTGATATATATGTTTCTAATTTTACAACAATGCTAGAGGCACATTTTTATGACTTTTACACAATTGGATTTTTCTAAATTTTATACTAAACCTTTAATATAAATAAATTTAGAAAAAAAAAAAAAATTTATTATAACTTGTCAGACTGCCATTTGCACCCACCCAATAATGCTTATCCCATCTTATAAAAGAAGTACATAGGCTGGGTAAAGATCATCGCGCCATTTTTTAGAGAGAAAAAAAAATTTTTTTAATCCCAAAAACACAGGCAGAAAAAACGTTAAAATGTAACTGGAAATCGGCTATAAGATGAATCCGAACTGCTAAGAGTTGCAGAGTTCAAACTTATTAAAATCGGGACTTGCATCCATGCTACCTTGGCCTTCCGAAGAAGGGTAACATCCGATAACCAAAGAAAAATTCTCACTCTGGGGCACAAAGGTAATGATACTCATCTTCCAAGTTGGATTCAGTGGCTCTTGTGAAGAGTCAAAGAGTGACGATTCCTATAGAAATGATCCTACTGTTGAAGGTGTTAGTAATAACAAAGTTTTACTCTTTTTTTTTTTAAAAAAAAAAATATATATATATATCCTTAGAAAATTTCAATTTCAAAACTTGATGTATAAATATAAACAATTGATCAGGGGATGATGTTGAGTTTTCCTAAAAAGAAAAAACATTTCATTTTTTTTAAAGCAAAAATTTTCAATGTAGCATTAATCTTGACAGGTAAAAAATTTAAAGCCACGTTATAGGGGTGTTTTACATACTGAAGTACGTCGATGATTTTTTATGTATTTTAAATAAAAGTTTAAAAAGTAAGTAAGAAAAAAATAAAGAGAAAAAGAGTGCTAAGGTGATATAAAAATTTTTTTGTTTAAATGCTCTGCTTTTATACTTTTTTTTTTTTGTTTCTTTTTTTGTTTCTTTTTTTTTTTTACAAAATAAGGCTTTCATAAAAAGCCCTATTAAAAACATTTTTGATGTTTATTTATTTTGATATTTTAAGGAATCTATTTTAGCTTGGTCGTTTAAATTTGGGTTGTACGTGATTTTACATACAGAAAAATAAACAAATGTTCAATTTGTAGATCAGCAAGCACGTAACCGACTCACTGCTTACGCTTTTATTTTCGAAAATTTCAATATTTTTAAAAGCCTTAAAACTTTACTCTACGCACGAATACGGAACTGTTAACGATTTTACTTGTACATAATTAGTTATAGTACAAGTAGTTATGTTTCTGCAAGGAAAAGTTAAAATATTCATAAAAAGTTTAATATTACTCTTAGTAACAAAATCCTTCAAGTTTATTAAAATAAAAAGATCTAGATGTTTTTTTTTTTTAAGATACCGTACTATTTATTGTTTTTAGCTTGCTCTCTTTGTATCTCGTTAAATTTAGTTATTATGTGTGCTGTTCATACTAACATTTTTAAATTACTCTAATAATTAGAAGTGATATTTTTTTTTTATAACGGTAATTTCACAAACTTTTTCATGTGGTGTCCTAACCGCTTTTATGTATTTTTTTTTTTTTGAGCGGGGGGGGGAAAAGAGAAGGGGAAGGGGCAGTAAGAAGGAACGGAGAGGGAATAAACTAAAATATTTTTTTTTTTTTTTTTTATTTGGGTTTTGGATTTGAAACTAACAGAATAAAAAAAAAAATTTAACTTAGCATTGCGTTATTATTAACAAAGATCTGTTTTGACTAAAAATAAAATTTTATTTTCCAATTATATAACTATTAAATCTATAATTTAAATAGATCAAAACTTTTTTTTAAAAATAATATATATAGGAAAGAAACAAACCAACCAAGATAAAACACATAACTAATTTTATCGATTTCAAATATACATATATATATATATTTATATATTTATACATTACAACAATATGAGCGAAGTTGAAAACGACAAGACCCAGCCAGATAATAGCGTTGATGTAATAATACCACCAAAAATTATTATAAACAATAAGGAAGAGGAACAAGGAAATGATATTAAACCGATTGTAGCCCAAAAAAAGGATGAAGTAGACACAGAAAAAGTGGAATCAATATCAACTGAAAAGAACGCTGCTTTAAACGAAACGGCAGAGAATTCTAAGGAACAAACTCAGATTGAAGAAAATAAAAACAAACTTGATTCAATCAATGATACAGAAAAAGAAAAGAAATTGCATGGAATGACAGAACTGTTGAAGACAAATAATGAAGAAGTTGCCAAAAAAACAGAAGAGGTATTGGGTGAAAGGGATGAAAAACCAAATGAATCTATTGAACAATTAAAAACGAAAAAATTGGACCAAACCGTGGAACAAGGAAAAGAGTCCCCATTATTGCCACCTAGACCGCAAAGGGAATGTATACACCAGGCAAAAGAGGGACAAGAAGAGCCTTCTAGTCCCCCCTTACCACCAAGGCACCCGGGATCAATCCAAAGACAACCTTCGATATCTTCAAGCGTATCAAATGGGTCAGGTAGAAGTCACAAATCTCATTTTAGGAACAGATCAGTTATTCAGATACATACAGGGCCAGCACCGTTATCTGAAGAAGTGAAACCACCCAGGTTTTTAAAGAGTTTAAAAATCGTCAGTGCGAAGCCGCCCACAACTTCTTCTGGGAGTTCACATAGTAATACTTCTTATAACAGTAGTGGAACTGGATCTGCTAATAGAAATATTTCCAGTACATCTGATTATGATATGATTATTAGTAGAATGGCAGAAAATAACAAAGACTTAATGTCCCAGAGTGAAAATACAAAGGAGAGCTTGTTAGAAAGTGCCACCATTTTGAAAACAAACTATAAAGACATTTTGGAAAGCCTGTCATCCAGTACTCGAGGTGGTTCCATTGGTGGAGGTAAACCTAAACATAAACATACTGCTTCTTTTTCTAGCACTAGTAGTCCGTCGAAAAATAACAACAATAAGAATATGAGCAAAGACGATCTGTCATCCATGGTTTCTACCGAATTAGAACAAAGGGAAATGACAGAAGACTGGCCCTTTTGGACACGAGTGGTGGATAACTATAAGCAAGTTGCAGTTAGCGAACCTGAAAAATTGGAAGAGGAAATTTCGAACGGTATTCCAACCCAAGTTCGTGGCATTATTTGGCAACTAATGACTAATTCTAAATCAAAGGAGAATGAGCTGTTATATAAGGATTTTGTTGAGCAACAATCTCCGCATGAAACTTCGATTAAAAGGGATTTAAGTAGAACTACATTTATTCCCAAGGATAAATTGGATTCTTTATTTAACGTAATAAAAGCTTATTCTAATTTTGATAAGGAGGTTGGTTATACACAGGGAATGGCTTTTATTGCCACACCATTATTACTAAACGTAGACGAAGAAAGTGGGGCATTTGGATTACTAATTAAATTGATGAAGACTTATAATATAAGATCAATGTTTTTGGCTGATATGCCAGGATTGATGTTAAAATTATATCAATATGATAGGATATTAGAAGAAACTTCACCACAGTTATATAATCATTTAATAAGACAAGGTGTGCGTTCTGACATGTATGCTACCCAATGGTTTTTGACATTTTTTGGTTACAAATTTCCATTACAATTTGTTTTGCGTATCTTCGATATTGTTTTTGCTGAAGGTTTGGAATCTTTACTGAAATTTGCCATTGCATTGATAATAAAAAATAAAAATCAAATATTAAATTTGAATTTTGATAAACTATTGGATTTTTTAAAAAATGATTTGTTTAATGCATATATTATTCGGAATACCTGTGTTGATTTCGATAATATGCCTGTAGAGGAAGAACCTAATAATACTGAAACAACAGATACAACCAAAAAAAGATTGTCTCAACTATTTAAAATTGAGAGTTTTTCTTCCAGTAAAGGAGGTGTGCATTCAAACAATAATAAAAATGATGCTGCCACTACCCAACCATTGTATGATGTAGACTCCTTTGTTAGCGATGCCATGAAAATTAGAATTATGCCAATTTCATTAAAAAGATATGAGGCTGAATACGCAGAAATACATAAAATAGAATTTGAAAAGGAGGCGCAATATGAGGAAATGAGAATTAAAAACAAACAATTACAGCTTGAATTGCGTAAATTACAAGACGATTATACTACACTAAACAGAGAACATATCACTATTGCTAACGAACTAATTCAAAATAGATTAAAAATTGAAACATTGCTGGATCACCAACACGGGTTAGAAGATGAGGTGAGTCAATTAAAGGAGGAATTAAAAAGACAAACGGAATTGAACACACCTAATCCAGATGCAAGCTTGCCTACTGACCTAAAGGATGATCTAGAAAGGGCAATGCGAAAAAATATAGATGTGATGAATATTAATCAAGAATTAGAAATGAAGGTTTTACAGTTGCAAAAAACTGTGGCAGCCTACAAACCCGTTAATAATGTGAATAGTACCGATAGGGTTTCTGAAGATGACGATATAAACGAAAAAACTTTGGGTAGTCGGCCTAAAGAAGGGCAGTTTTTGGCCAAAGCTGAAAAAAGATTATCAGGTGGAGCATGGAAATTCAAAAATGTATGGAAATAAAAACAGTTATATATAATTTTTTCGTAATTTTTTTTTTTTTTTTTTTTTTTTTTTTTTTTTTTTTTCCCACTATGATTAATAACTAGATATTACCTTGTGTTCAAACTGTGTGGTATTTACTTCTCAAATGTTTGAATGGAATTTTAAATATAAAATTTTTAATTGGTATCACGTTATGCCTATTTGTCATGTGTGATACAGATTTACTATGCAATTAATCAGTTTTTTGTATGACTGTTTATAATTCACTGTATTACCGGAATTTTAATTATTTTTCTACGTAAGTTGGTGGAACACTTTTCTCTAATTTGAAAGTGGTATTCTCGGAACTTTTCGGACAGATGGTTACAGTAAACAAGTAAAAAAAAAAAAAAAAAAAAATTTACGAAAAACTTTTTGAAAAAGAAAAAAAAATCTTAGTGATTTTGTGTATTTTTTTTTTTTTTTTTTTGTAAAAGTTTACTATAGCAGTTTATTGCATATTCCCCGTAAAAAACAAAAAGAAAAAAAATTAAATATTCACAGCCATCAAAGGATCATCAAGTAAATCGCTGTGTTTATAATGATGAATAGATTAACATTTATAAGAAAAATATCCATACTTGGTTCTCCATTACTCAGAGAGTGGAGATTAGTTGAGTCAAGAAGAGTAGCAGTTAAACCAGAATACAAAGTTGGGGATTCCAAACCACTTTATGTCCCACCAAGAAGGCCTGAATTTCCTGATTACAAATATGGAGAATCTAAAATTTTTAAGCAAAGTAATAAAGGTCTATACGGAGGCCAATTCATTCAATTTGGTAATAATGTTTCGGAAAGTAAGAAAAAAGTTAGAAGAAGATGGTTACCCAATATTATCAAAAAAGGCTTATGGAGTGAAACTTTGAATAAAATCATTAGAATTAAATTGACTACCAAGGTTTATCGTACTATCACTAAAGAAGGTGGTATTGATAATTATTTAACTAAAGATAAATCTGCAAGAATTAAGGAATTAGGGCCCACAGGTTGGAAATTACGTTATAGGATATTGACTAAAAGAGAACAATTGTCTAATTCACCACATAAAGACCTCCCAGTTATTGAAAAAGCTGATGGTTCTAAATCAAAGATATATTATAACTTTTCGATTGATGGGAAAACCTACCAAATTACAGTTGGTAAGAGAAAATTATTATATTACTTATTCCCACTTGAAATTTTAGAACATAAGGCTGACGGTGAGTCTTTATCGTACAAAAAGTTTATTTCTCTTTATCAAGAAAGGCCTATTGAACAAATTTTACAGGCTTTAAGTAAGTATGGTTTTGATTTGAATACCATTAGTGTTTAGGGAGAGAGAGAGAAAAAAAAAAAAAAAAAAAAGAGGTGTACTGCTTTTAACTAATGTTATGTATTGAGATGTAGAAAGTCGATAATTATTTTTCTCCATATGTTTTTTTATTGATTGATGATATTGATGAAACATACTGTAAATAGTTATATTTAATTTATTTTTTTAAAAGAAAAATGATTTAGTAATTGTCATAAAATGTAAGTGTAAGTGTGATTTTCTATTTTTTTTTTTTTTTTTTTTTTTTATTTAATATTCTTTTTAAAATATAAAAAAGGTTTGTGACAATATATCTGATAAATCCGTACCTTTGATAAAATAATTTGAAATTTGTTTCATTTTTTTCTTTTTTCATTTTTTTTTTTTCCCTTTTTACTTAACTTATTTTCTATTCCACTTACTATTGCTTCTTTACAGTATTTATTGCTCCTAGAATCCACAACCCTTTCCATTTTCTATGGTTACAGGTTTTTTTGTTTTCTCTAGCTTGATAAATCCCCAAGAAATTTTTTTTTTCCTCTTTCATTTTTCCTAATTTCCTTCAGTTTGTTTTTTTTTTTTTCTTTCCTTTTCTTTTTCTTTTTTTTTTTTTTTTTTTTTTTTTTGGGACATGCTGTACATGTTTATTTCTTTGAATTGCTGTATGAACTATAATCTTTTCAGCTTCAAACTTTTCTTCTTAGCAATTTAAGATTTACACAGAATTTTGGTTTCGCATTATCTTCTAATTTTATACATTAGATTATATCACTTCAGTTATATTCATTTTCTAATAATATATTTTGAACTTTTCAAAATAAAGTCCTAAAATCACAACGAAAGATATATATCAAAATGGCTGCTAAATCTGGTATGTAGAAACGTTTGAATTAATACAGTAAATGGAATAATGAAACATATATAAAATAAACCAAAAAAAAAAAAAAAAAAAAAAAAATTAACAATAAGCAACAATATTAAAAAAGAAAAAAGCAATGAGGGACGCATATTGAAATTGAAGACTGATTAATATTTTGGATGATCAACCACTAATATTTTTTTTTTTTGTTCTCAGAATCCTTTAATAAAATTGGACTTGTGGGAAGTAATGATTATGACCGTAGTATTTCTTTATCTATCTCATTGAATATACATATTTATATGTCCAGACGATGGTTGTAATGAATATCAGAAAAATAACATATAGTTTTACCGATTGAAAATTAGAATATCTGGGTTACAGGACATTATATTAAACATAATCATTTACATTTGAAGAATATTAGGATTAAAATTTTTATATCAGGACAAAGTTATGATGGGAATATGGTTATTTACACTACAATGTATTACAGGAGTTTTTTCATGTTTATCATGTAATATCACTAATATCAGCTTTGTATTTTTTATTCTGATATTTTTATACCTTTTTATGAAATGAGTACAACAACCGATTTTCAGTTTAGCGATTAGTGTGGTTCTTTTTTTTTTTAGAATTATTCTGTTCTACTTTTATGTTTTTGGGAAATAATTTTCAAAGTTGAAATTTACTAACATTGGTATGTATTAAAATTTTTTTTTTTTTCCTTTTTTTGGATGGAAAACAATTTAAAAAATACATTTTACAATTTTGTACAGGTATTGCTTCTGGTTTGAACAAGGGTAAGAACGTCAAAAAAATGACTCCAGCTCCAAAGATTTCTTACAGAAAGGGTGCTTTATCCCAAAGAACCAAGTTTGTTCGTTCTTTAGTTAAGGAAGTTGTTGGTTTGGCTCCATATGAAAGAAGATTGATTGATTTAATCAGAAACTCTGGTGAAAAGAGAGCTAGAAAGGTTGCTAAGAAGAGATTAGGTTCTTTCGGTAGAGCTAAGGCTAAGGTTGAAGAAATGAACGCCGTTATTGTTGCTTCTCGTCGTCATTAAGTTTATTGAAATTTTATTTTTAATTTTTTAAACTTTTTGTGTGAAATATATATATATATATATAATCGTTTTTTTCCTTTTTTGTTATTATTTTTTATTATATATTATGAATATATTGTTTACTATAAACTAATAATGAATAATAACAAAATTAGTATTGATAATAATTTTAGCTTATTATGTTACACTTTTTTATTAATATAAAGGAAGAGATCCCATAATCATTACCATTTCTTATTTCCATTTTAGAATTAATGTCTTATTTTTGAACTCAAAAAAAAAAAAAAAAAAAAGCTATGTTAGTAGAAGGCAAAGATGTTTTAATTTGTTTATGTTTAAAAACATAAGTGGATTATCATATTGCAGAAAAAAAGTTAGTGCAATAATAGATAAATATGGAAATGGTACAATTTTCTTTATTGATGGGTTGGGAAACTGCTTTTTTTTCAAAGATTATAATACTTTAGACGATTATAGTTGTACTTAATAGAAAAAATAAAAAAAACAAACATGTGTAATTTTCTATTTACATATTTTTTTTTTTTTTTTTTTTTTTTTTTTTACCTTTCTTTGAACTTGGAAAAAAAAAAAATATATATATATATATACTTTTCTAAAGGTTTAATATTTACTTACATTTTTATAAACTCATTAAAGTATTCGTATAAAAATTCAAGATTAAATATATTGGTCGATATCTGAATATATATATAAAGAAAAAAAAAGATAAACAAAAAAAAAATTCACAGACTGATTATTTAAACTTAGTAAAAGAAAAACGTCAATCACATGCTTTCGATTGTTAACCCAAGATTTAGATTATCCCCACTCTCAAAACCTGAACGTTATTTAAAACGATTGCACCCAATTTTAAAAAGATCCATACATAAACCCCCTTCATACTTTTCATATTCGTCAAGCGATTCTACACCCAATGCACCCCATATACACACTGGCGCCGGTAATGCTAATAACAATGTTAGAAAGCCGTTTTTAGAATTTGCCATGGTTATATCTGTCGTGGCATTATCATTTTTTGCTATAGATAATTATCGTTCAAGGTTACAGTTAGAAGCAAAATTGCAAAACTTGATATTTGAACAAACGAAACAACATGAACTTTACACTAAACAAGTTAACGGGTTTAGAAGGAAAAGGGAATTACAAATTTTAAATGAAAGAAAGTCAATACAGATTAGGGAGATGAAAATGGCATTGCACATTGCACTATTGAGAAAGCAACTAATTGAAAATGGAATAACTGATCCGATTAGCATAGATGAAGTTTTAAAAGAATATGGGGACAAAGTTATGATGGAGAATAGTATCAGTAATATAAGCGGCACTCATTTATGGTTAAATGGTGATGAGCAGATGTTGAAAAAATATTTACCAAATGTTAGGGAATATGATTTAAAGGATATCAATAATAATACCAGTAATATTAGTACAAAGAATTAGTGACGATAATAATGTGTTTTGATTGTCCGCCCTTCCAAATTATAAATACTTTCGAAATATACATAATCAATCTTTATTTATAATGCAGTTGATGCTAATAAGAAAATTAATTTATACATTTGAAATATAAACAAATTTGAAAAAAAGAAAAAAAAAGAAAATAAGAAAATGCCCTACAGAACAGTATTTACAACCCGGACACTTAGTCTGTTCAAAATTTGCATATATGTAAAATTAATTTATTTTTCTTTATTTTTCCATTTAAAATCTTTTTTCGAAATTTCATAGACATATATATAAATATATGTATTTTGTACAGTTTTCCTTTTCTATTTTGCATTTGTTAAAATTAATTATTATGGTTGTTGTACAACTTTCTTTTCAATTTTAATTGTTATTATTATTATTACTATTAAAAAAAAGAGAAAAAACCAATGTCTTTAAATCCTATCAAAGTGTAGGTAAAGACGCCCAGAGTCACGATGTGATTGTAATTAATTTAACATTCTATAATCATATATCTATAAATGATAAGTTTATTTTACAGGTTTTCCAATACTTTAATGTTTAATATCTTCGTGCTCGCGGTTGTCTGAGATAAAATCCATTGGTAATAATTTTATTGTTATTACTATATGTAGTTGAAATTGGACTAGCATTTTGCCCAACTTTTAAATGTCGTGTCTTTCCTTTTTTTTTTATAGGAAGATTATGCGGTTCTAAATGCACATTTTTTTTTTTTTTTGTTAAAATTACATATATGTACATAAGCTTATTGTAAAGTGTAACAGCTGCTTTTTATTTTAGTCTTGATATACTTTTTGCAGGAAATCAGCTATGTCTTTTAATTCTTCATCGCAGGTTGAGTGTGCCATACCGTTGTATTCCCTTAAGGTGTAATTAGTCAAACTTCCAACTTGGTGAACATAATACTCCTTAGAGTATCTTCCCAACATAAGTGGAATGACAGGATCTACATCACCATGACCATGGAAGGTAGGTGTATTCAAATTAACAGCACCACTGTCACTTAACAAAGCTTTGGCTTTTGGTATAGGCAATACTGGAAAACCACTTAGGGAGAGAATTCCACCGATTTTCTTTTTAGCAGTTAATGAGACGGCTAAAGATAAAGCGGCACCTTGACTAAAGCCCCCAATCACAATCTTTGATGGGTCTATACCATATTTATTAACCTGTTCATCAATTAGCTCATTTATATAATCCAGAGATTTAATAAAGCCCTCAGTGTCCCTTTTAGGATATTGGTTTTCAATAGATTCAAAATTAAAATTACCAGAAGATCCAAACTCATAGAGATCAAACCATGCATTCATGGGGAAGTTATTATTGACTGTGACATTAATTACTGGTGCTGTGGGGAATACAAATTGAGTTTTGTTAAATATTTTGGGAAATTCAACTTGTAGATATCTGGCTAAAGAAACCCAACCGTCACCTGAATCACCTAGACCATGCAAAAATATTAAGGTGCTTGATGCTGGAGTCACCAACGATGGTATCCGAACGAGTCGAGAAGTCATTTGGTGTTTTTAAGTGGGTAGTTGTGACTTGCAGAAAACTAGAAGAAGACGAGACAATTTAAATGAACAAAGGACAAAGTAAAAAAGAATAAAAAGTTTGTAGGAAAAAAAAAGAAAAAGTTTTTGTTTTTTTTTTTTTTTTGACAAAGACTGAGAATCTTTTTTTTTTTTTTTTTTTTTTTTTTTTTTTTTTTGAAATAAATAAGCAGCGATGGTTTATGCCCTTATTTTAAAGTTATTTTCCAGTATTATCAATCTTTGATAAAATGACTTTTGGTTTACAACATTGTTACTAGCACTACTTTTCATTTTTACCTTTTTTCCTTTTTTTTTTTATATTTACATTACAGATAAATCTTAATATATAAATACGCACATATATATATATATATATTTTTAAGTTGTGTAACAAAACTTTACTGAAAGGGGTTCAATGGAAAAGAAAAAAAAAAAGAAAAAAAAAAAAAATAGAAAGAAAGAAAAAAACAGCACATGCCCAAAGAAAGAAGTCTGAAAGTAGATTCAGCTTTTTGCAATGTCAAGATTTAACATTTTTTCGTGCAACTTTTCAATTGTAGGACAACATATTGTCTTTGTTTCTCCACTTTCTTTATAGTAATTAAAACAACAATTATATAATCTCATTATTTTTTCAATACATTTTTGGTCATCATAACCATTTTTCTTTAAACAATCTTGTATGGCACATGCTTGTTTTTTACAAGGTTCTGTGCCGCACGATGTAGTGTTTGTCATTTTACTTTCGCTGTTTCTAATAATATTTTCTACTTTATACTCCAAGGATGAAATATATTATACTATATTTTACCTCCATTTTTGTAGTGCTTAAATTAATAATCATTTGAATGAAGCACATGCTAAACGATTAATTAAAAGATGGAAAGAAAATAAAAATTTAAAAAAGGAAAGAATATATATATATATATATATATATATAAATTAATTTCACATATGCCCGAAATTTACCGGTGCACTATCACTTAACTTTTGGTGCATCGGATAACATCGTGCCCGAATTAACTTTGGAATTAATAATAAAAATAAAAATAAAAATAAAAATAAAAATAAAAATAAAAATAAAAATAAAAATAAAAAATTGATACTTGATTACAAACTATCACAAGGTGGAGCAATAAAAACGTGTACTAGATAAGTTATTTGACTATCTCCTAATTAAGAATACAAATATAGAAATAGTGATAGCAATAATGTGTCATTTTTTAACATTATTTTTTTTTTTTCTTTTATCCATTTAATTATATTATTATGTAATTGTTAAATATACAAAAATAAAAAAAAAATTTTTTTTTTCAAAAGGAAAGTGGAAAAGGTTATGAGCACATAGCTATTAAGTCTGGCTAGTTATTTCTTAATTTCATTTATAGATTACTCATAAATAACAATAAACTTTATGTTTGATAACCCTTCTCATTTTCGGTCACATTTTATCGAACAATCCATTAAAATTGTAAACAAACACAATTTTTTATGGTTATATTTTATTTTTTTGATGACTAAAATTAGATCGTATAGAATTAATTTTTTTTAGTGGTGTTTTAAAAAATTTAATGATAACTAGAAAAAAAAAAAAAGAAAACAAGCACAGCAAATAAAACAGATAAAGGACCAATGCGTGTTTTATAACCTTTGCACGTGAATATTATAGACAAAGAACTACGGTGGACAACCGTCTTTGTGGGGTGGAATTATTTGTTTTATATCAATATAATTTTTTTTTTTTTTTTTTTTTTGTGAGGAAATAAAAAGTAAATAATACGAGAAGAGGTTAAAAGACACACAGCCATAATAGAAATCAAGAGAAATTCAAAGATTGTTATAGAAAAAAAAAAAAAAAAAAGGTTATAGTGTTAATTTCTTTTCTTTTCTTTTCTTTTTTTGGAGTGGGCGGAGAGAGGGAAATAACACCCGCCAGAAAAAACCACGTTTAGGAAAACAAGAAAAAGAAAAAAAAAACGTGGTGCAATCTAAAAAAAGACAAAAGAAAAAAAGCAAAAAGGAAAAAAAAAAAAAAAAATGTGTGTATGTGTGTGTTACTCACAATGAGTAATTCTTTTTCTTTTTTTTACACCTTCTTTTATTATGTGGACTTTTTACACAAATTAGGAGTAACTTTTCAAAAGTTTTAAAAGGAAAGGAAAAAAAAAAAAAAAAAAAAAAGATCTTTATATATAAACGATGTCAAAACTTAATAAACTAAAACAACTAAAATTTTAAAATATACTTATTCATCTCATCTCATCTTATATATATATATATATATATATTTACTTCAATTTAAACACAAACTATCAATAACAAACACTCTTCAATAGAGATCACCCTCCCTTTCTCCAAAAACAAATAAAAAAAAAAACATACATCCCCTCAAACTTTTCACGTGACACTAAGCATAAAAGAAAAAATGAACACTATAAATTACAGTACTACCAACTCTGATGATTTAATTTATCCAATGAGTTTCAATTACAACAATGATGCTGCTGCCGACTTTTACATTCCAGACAGTTCCTTTAACTACGGAAATTCTGGCACCGTTAGTTTAAATCAGGAAGAAGATGATCAAGACTTTAATTTTGAATTTGAATCGGACAACAATAACAACTATACAGTAGCTACCACTGAAATCAGTCCATCAAGTTCATTATCTTCTTCCTATTCCTGTTTATCATATAATAAATGCAACGATAATGAATTTCTAATACCTATGTATATTAACGAAATGGACAGGAATGATATACATGCCTCTCACACTCCTTGTGTTACAAATGATGCATACAATAGTACTAGTGAAAAAGTTACAATACCTGATATCCCAGAAAGCATTAAAGGCGAAACTTGTGCTTCTGACAACTACAAGTTATGGTTAATGAATAGTTACTAAAAAATTATTAATACGCTTTGCTTATTTAGTTATGGTTACGGTTTACGAATTTTCTTTATTTTTATTTTTTGTTTAGCATTTGTTCATAGTTATACAGATTTACATCACCCATTTTAGCATTTTCTCTTATACTCGCTTTTCGATATTTTTTTTTGGTTTTTTTTTATTTAGTTTTTTTTTCTTTTCTTTTTTTTTTTGCTTTTTTTTTTTTTTTTTTTTTTTAATTTTAAGTAATATGTGTATCGTATAGATAGCTAAAAGGAACTATGGTATAAATCATCATATGCTGGTTTATGATCCTTTTTGTTTTTAAAATAGAATATCATTTATTTATTTTTCATTATTTTTTGTTTGTGTTTTAGGGGGTTGTTGATGTTTTAACAATTGGCCAGACCTTTTTATAAAACAATTTACAATTTAGGATTTACTTTCATTTTTGACGGTTTTATTTTTAATTTTTGGGCATTTTCACCAAACGTTCCAGAAAAAAAAAAAAAAAAAAAAAAAAAAAAAGCACGCACACATACACACACAACTATAGTATATAATTAATTATAAGATAATAAGTCAAAGGGGGGAAAAAAAAATAATGTCAAAAAAATTGTTATTTTGAGAAAATATTTACGCTAAAATACATTATATTACACATTGTATAATTCCTCAGTACATTTGGTTTAGCAATTACTATAAATAGATAATGCTAAATAATATTAGAGATCTGACAATGTGAAAATATCCCTTTTTCATATTAAAGTTATCTACTAAGTTAGTGGGAAGGACATATATCAACGGAATCGCTGTTTCGGAATTTAGCTTACTAATTAAAAAGAATAACACTTTTTTTTTTTTTTTTTTTTTGCTTGTAAGAAAGATATAAAAAGTTGAAGTATTAAATGAAAGATACACGTTACCCGCTTTGTTATCGGGAAATGCTGGTGTGTGTTTCTCGTATTTTTATTTCTATATTTATTTATCCCCTTGTTGGGGAATAAGAAAAAAAAAAAAAAAGGGGGAAGGCGGGAGGCGTGGGGTTGGCGGGTATGAAAGGAAAATAGAAAAAGAAAAAAAAAAAGAAAAGAAAAAATGACCAAGTAATAAATTTAAGCATCAGCCCTTCCCCTCATTATCGTTCTGATTTACTCCGTCCTTATTTCCTTCTCCGCCTCCCCTTCAAAAAAAAAAAAAAAAAAAAAAAAAAAAAAAATACATCATAGATAATGATATGCAAAATTAAGCATCTTCTTAATCCTATCTGCTTTCTTAGAGACAACACAAAAAGATACCTACTTAGACAAATCTTTTCGCTTTCCAATTTGTTCCCATACCCTATAAAAGCAAGCAAATATTACATTCTAACCTAATTCCAACTAAAAGGTGCTCTCAGAACTACCAAAGAAAAGTTACCCATGAATAAAGAGCGTGAAAGATTACAACAAGACAGAAACCATGAAAAATACTGGAAGAGATGGGGTCCTTATTTAAGTGAAAGAGCTTGGGCAACGGTCAGAGAAGATTATTCCCAAAATGGCGATGCCTGGTCTGATTTCCCGTTCGAACAAGCAAATAAAAGAGTATTCAGATGGGGTGAAGATGGGCTATTTGGCTGTAGTGATAACAAACAGTTAATATGTTTTAATGTTGCTATGTGGAACAATAAAGATTCTATTATAAAAGAAAGATTATTTGGGTGCACTGGTCCTCAAGGTAACCATGGAGAGGATGTCAAAGAGCTATATTTCTACTTGGATAATTTACCATCTCACTCTTATATGAAGTCTATTTATAAATACCCGTTTAGTAAACCGTTCCCTTACGAAAAAGTGGTTGAAGAAAATTGCAAAAGGGGCTACCAAGACAGAGAATTTGAAATTTTTGATGTTGATGGGTTGTTCCAAGACAATGATGGTGACACGCCTTATTTCGATGTTCTTTTCGAAATGGCCAAGGACGATGAAAACCCTGAAGAGTTAAATTTTAGAATTACTGCCTATAATCGTAGTGACAAGTTAAGTGGTGAGCTATACTTGATGCCACAAGTTTTATTTAGGAACACTTGGTCATGGTGCGAAGAGGGTAAAAATGCTACCAAAAAAAAACGTCCTCTTATTTCAAAAATTGACGATCATTGTATCAAAGTCTGTGAACCAAGCAAATTTGGTGAAAGATTTGTTTATTTTGCGCCATCTTCGGGTCAATTTGGCGACACTGATGATCCTAATTACAGCAACTATGAAAATTTTGTAGACGACATCGAACCTACTTTCTTGTTTACCAATAACGAATCCAATTTAAAGAAATTATTCGGTGAGAAAGAAACTAATGCTTCACCTTACACAAAGGATGCATTCAATGAATATCTTGTCAATGGGGACAAAACTGCCTGTAACTTTGAATCGATGCAAGGCACCAAGTGTTGTGCTACTTATCATTTCCCCAGTATTCCACCTGGCGACTATGTTACGGTTCGTTATAGGTTTACCAACCGTGATTATTTGGAAACTAGTAGGGATACATGCCCATTTGATGAAGAAGAATTTGATGATTTGTTTGAAAAAAAAGAGGAGGAATCCAATATTTTTTATGAGGGCGTCACTTCAAAAAATATTGATCCATCTCTAAGGTTGGTACAAAGACAAGCTTTTGCCGGTTTGTTATGGTCGAAACAATTCTATCACTTAATACAAGAATACTGGAGCTTAGGTGATCCCGAAGCTAAAACTAAACCGCCTCCAAACAGAGCTAATGGCAGAAACACCGATTGGAAACATATGTATGCGGAAGATATTTTATCCCTACCAGATAAATGGGAATATCCGTTTTTCGCTTCGTGGGACTCTTCTTTCCATTGTATCCCGCTTGCCCTGATTGATCCGGAATTTGCCAAAAAGCAGTTAGATGTCTTAACAAGAGAATGGTACATGCATCCGAATGGTCAAATACCTGCTTATGAATGGAATTTTAGCGACGTCAACCCACCAGTACATGCTTGGGCGGCATATAGGGTATTCAAAATCGAGAGAAATATGTATGGCACCCCAGACCGGGTTTTTTTAGAAAGGGTGTTTCAAAAATTGTTGTTAAATTTCACTTGGTGGGTTAACAGGAAAGATGCATTTGGGAAAAATGTTTTTGAGGGCGGGTTTTTAGGACTAGACAACATTGGGGTTTTCAATAGAAGCGAACCTTTACCAACAGGCGGTACTTTAGAACAGGCTGATTCCACTGGTTGGATGGCCTTTTTTTCACTACAAATGTTGAATATTGCGCTTGAGTTGGCCATGGAAAATCCTGTTTATGAAGATATTGCTTCTAAGTTTTTTGAACATTTTGTTTTTATTAGCGACGCTTTATCCTGGGAGTACATGGATGATAGAGGAAATGTCAAAGTTGGAAGTCTTTGGAATGAAAAAGACCAATTTTTTTATGATGCTATTTCGTACGGCGATAATGTTAAGCAACAATTGACTGTTAGATCATTAGTTGGTTTAATCCCACTTTATGCTTGCTTGACTTTGGAACCTCAAATATTGGATAGATTTCCCAATTTTAAAAAAAGATTGGAATGGTTTGTTGACAACAAGGGCCCCATGTTTGAAAGAAATACAGCTAGCGTGACCAGAAGAGGTGTGGGCGAGAGGTTATTGTTAAGTTTGGTGTCCAAGGAAAAATTAGAGGCAATTTTAAAAAGGATGCTTGATCCCAACGAATTTTTTTCGCCTTATGGCATTAGATCTTTATCCAAATATCACAAAGACCATCCTTATTCTATCAACGCTGGGGGAACCATGTATACCATATCCTATTTACCTGGAGAAAGTGATTCGGGTATGTTTGGTGGAAATTCTAATTGGAGAGGTCCCATTTGGTTTCCAACAAATTTCTTGATTGTGGAAAGTCTACAAAGATTTTTCCTTTATTATGGTTCTGATTTTAAAGTCGAGTGCCCTACAGGCAGTGGCCAGTATTTAAATTTGGTGCAGGTAGCACAAGAGATCGAGCACAGATTGATGAAACTTTTTTTATACGATGGTAATGGGGTTAGGGTTTGTTATGAAGACCAAGAGCATGGTGCCTTTTTAAGCAATGATTTATTTTTCCAAGAGTGTATCCCATTTTTTGAATATTTTGATGGGGATACTGGACGTGGACTAGGCGCTTCTCACCAATGCGGCTGGACTGCTTTGGTGGCTAAATTTATTCATGATAATGGTTCATCCTGTGTCGTTTTAGATAGTGCAACTTTGTCACCCACCAGCACTAATACTAGTAGTAAGAGTGAATACAATGTCCATTTTCATAAGAGAACAGCTTTCAGAAGACGTTCATCTAAAAGCTTGGTTAGCCTTGCAGTATCCCAATTAGATTTAAGTGTAGAAGAAGGGAAAATACATAAAAACTTGAGTTATAAGAGTTCCAAAGAAATTCACACTAAATCTTCCGATTAATATATATATATATATATATATATATATATATTCCAAAAAAAAAAAAAAAAAAAAAAAATATGAATATTTTATTTATATAGTTTTTAGTATAGATTTATTGTTTAAAAAAGAATAACCTTTTTTTCTTCTTTTTTTAAAACTTAGAGTATAGAACCAACAATATTAATAGAACCAAAGCGGCAATAATGGCGTAACTAATAAACTTGTTGGCTAATAATCTTCTGGTCATAGTTTTCAAGGTTTTTATACTTTTGTCAACATAACCATCAGCTTGAAATAGGGTTTGTCTGGCGTTTTCCAACGTTTCTCGCTGAGATCTTAAATCTAGCATGATTTCAGCACCAATACCTTCAGTTTCGTTGGCAATTTGCGAGGCATCTCTTAATTTGTTTGATGATTTAGATAAAATTTGTTGCGATTGTAACAGTTGTTGTCTTTGTTCGGAATTTATATTGTTATCGCTATCATTTAAGGATAATAATTCATCTCTGTTTTGGTTGTTTAAATTATCGTTGGTTAATTTGTCTAAAGGAATTTTGATATTTTTCGTTAATTGATCCTTATAATTTCTAATTTTTGTTTTATTTTTTATTTTAATGGCGGTATTACCTATAGAATTTACTTCCAATTCCATCTGTTGTATTAATTCTATTAAATCATCTTTAAAATTTTCAACTTGTTTTAGAACTATATTATTGTTATTACTATTACCTGACGTTAAGTTTATTGAGGATAATAACTGGACGCCTCTATCATAAGTAGTCTTAAATTCAGATTCATAGGTATCTAACAAAGAAGTCATTTTTATTTTTGGTTAAAATTGGAGTGTATATACTTTTATATGATGCAATCCTCAGATGGTCTATGTATGTATGTAGTTGTTTATAGAATAACATGAATTATATTGTAAGAATTGAATAAAAGGGATAAATGACTTTGAAATTAAAAAAAAAAAAAGTTTTTATTTTCTAGGCCAAAAAAAAAGCGCTTTGTTTGCTTATTAAGAAAAAAAAAAAAAAAAAAAAATGAAGATAAAATTACACTTTTTTTGTTTTTTTGTTTCTTTTTTTTTTTTTTTTTTTTTTTTTTTTTTTTTTTTTAGTTTTAAAACATAAAAATAACCGATACATTTTACATATACAATACCGGATTTATATGTTAATCAAATATAAACACATACATACGTACCATCAAGAGTCCAAAACTGTCTATAATTCATCTTCTCCTCATGTTTAAAGTTTTACCCTCCTCTTTGCTGTTGAAAAGCTCAGCTAGAATAAAAAGAAACATCTTGTACAAGCCCATTATTAGTTTTACGTCGCCAACGGTGGTTACTCCAAGATTTTTGTCAACAACTTTACCAAGATTACATGGCCATTTACACAAACCAAAACCAGGAGAAGAATTACACTGTACCTTTATTTTGAAAGATGGCACTCAAAAAAAATTTACAGTTGCTAAGGGTGACACTTTATTAGATATTGCCCAAGGCCATAACTTAGATATGGAAGGCGCCTGTGGTGGTTCATGTGCCTGTTCTACCTGTCATGTTATAGTTGACCCTGAATACTATGATTTATTGCCAGAACCTGATGATGACGAAAACGATATGTTAGACTTAGCTTACGGTTTAACTGAAACCAGCAGATTGGGCTGTTGTATCAAAATGAATAAGGATATAGATGGCATTAGAGTTGCTTTACCTCAAATGACTAGGAACGTTCAAACAAGTGATTTTTAGTAAGTAGTGTATATAATATCATGTATTTAGTCAATTATTATATTATTATGTATGCGTGTACGTACCTTTTTATAAGTAAAAATACTTTTTTGATATTTTTACAACCAAAATAATTGCCAGTTTTAGTCATCACCACCTTCCCGTGTTGTAACGGACAAACGGACTATCTGTAAGCTCGTGTTGTGGGGGAGAAAAGAAGAAAAAAAAAAAAAAAGGAAATATCAAACGGGATACATCATGTGATCATTGGATGTCCGAGAACTCAAGAATCCATTAAAAACCGGCAATCCACTTTTTTTTTTTTTTTTTTTTTTTTTCTTTTTATTTTTTTGTGCGTGTAAAAGATATAAATAAACAAAGTAAATGAACTTTTTTTTAAAACAGATCTTAAACAAATTTTAAACTGAGATAAAAAGCAAAAATAGAGTATATTCCAATTATAAAACCATTTAGTAACGTTTTTCTGCTTAAAAAAGGGGAAGGAGGGAAAAAAGTAAAAAAAAAATATAAACCAATACCTATACTTCAAACCACGGTCGTATCAATTTATCACTATATCTATTTAAACAGTAATATGAATAAAACACAAAATGAACAACAACAAAAACATCATAGAAGCAATACCGTTACAAGTAGTAGTAAGATACCTCAACTTTTAAACACTAAAAACAATACTTATACCAATATCCTTCCTCTTAAAAGAAATAATATAACTGTTTTTTTAAAGCAAGAACGTTCCAAAATTCCAAAATTGCATTCTGTCCAGAGTACTACTTCAGTTGAAAATAGTCCCGCTGTAACCACCAATAATAATACAAGAAGACATACTACTATGTTTCATTCAATTGTAAATGGTAACACCGCTACAACCGGTGATAACTCAATATCATACAAACCATTGCATCGTAGAACAACCCTATCATTCGGATACCATAGCAACAATGATAATAATAACAACAACAACAACAACAACAATCAACAGGTGATTGCTGAAAACGACCACACAGCCAAGTTTAATAGAAAATTAAGTTTAGGTCCAAGTGGAAGAAGTACACAGAAAATATCTTTTTATAGCGATCCGCAAGTTATTGAAGAAATGACTAATAAACAAAGGAAATTGCTAAAAAATATGTCAATTTATAAAAAAACAATCAATGGAATTGACGAGGAAATTGAAGTTTTACAAAAAGAGACTATACCGAATTTAAAATACACTATTAATAAAAAGGCAACGCTGATAAATAAATTACGTAGCGACATAGACGCGATTGATTTGAAGATACAAGACTTGCACAAAAAAAAAAATTCACTGGTGTTGAATAATGAACTCAAATTAGAAAACATGAAATTGGAAAATGATATCAAGTTACAAAATATGGAAAATGAATTTTTTGAGAAATTTAATGATTACAAACGAAATATTATTGAAGAATCCCAGGAACGATTGAGAGTCTACAAACTTGAGAAATTACAAGAATGTGAGCTAAATACGCAAAGTGAAGAGTTGAATGAATTGTTAGTGAAACGGAAGAATGCTTTGAAAGCTTTACAATTAGAAAACTTGGATAAGATTAGTAAACTTCGAGGCGATTTGACTCACCGCTTTGAAAACTTTAAAATCACCGAAAACGAACCGATAAATGCATTGTTACGAGAAAGAGACGAAAGACTAAATGTTAATTATGGTAGATTAGAACATAAAAAAAGGGAGCTTTTGGAACAGATTGAAATTAAAAACGGATTGAAATTAAAATTACAAGACGACTTGGTGATTTTACAAAAAACTTTGAAAAATTTACAAAATAACCAAGATTTGAGACAAAATTTGGAAAATTTGAAGAAAAATGATTATGAAATTCTATCTGAAAAGTTACGCATAAGGGGAGAACAGGTTTCAGCTTTGGAACATGCATATAATAGCACCTTTGATAGAATGGAACAGGAACAAAAACATAGAAGAGAGTTGGAAAATTCCATAGATGAATTGAGCGGTTGTAACGTTAGAAACTTTGCTCGCATTTCCTGTAAAATTGGCGCCAATTTAAAAATCAATTATATGGACAAAGAGATTGTAGTTTGTGGCGATGCTGCTAATAAATTAAGATTTAACAGAATTTTCCCCATGGATCTAGTTACACAAGATGAAATTTTCAATGACGAATGCGAGATTTTTTTCAAGGATTGTTTTAGCAATAAAACAAGCTTCAGTATTTACAATATGTATGAGGTGAATGATGATTTTGAAGATAGGTATTTAATGAGGTCGAGCTTTATGAAAAGTTTGCAGCGTTATGTGAGTGACACTGATGGATTTGATCAAGCTCAGTGCGTTATAGTGAATGATAATAATAACAGCAACAAAAACAATGATTTAACTTCTTTGGATGTGTTGAATCCAGCTTCTACTGATAACATAAGTATAAGTCTATTACCATCAGGTAATGGCGAAAACAATAAAATTTCAATTGAATTAAATTCCTCTGTCATCAAAAACAATTGGGATGCCTTAATAAGGGACTTAGATATTTTAAAAGATTTTGAGTATTATAAAGAATATTTAACCGATGGGATATTAATTTTAAATATTAAATGTGCCAATAAAATGGAAATCTTTTACATTGAGCAACAACAGTTAAATCTTTTACACCTACATCAAAAGAATGATAGTATTAACCATATGAACAGTGACAAGAATGATTTCACTAACAAATTATTTAAGAAAATAATTGAAGAAACAAAACCTGTATTGATAACTAACGTTTATAATGGCTCTAAATTGTTATAAGATTATACATAAATAACACGGTCCTCATTCATTAGTCAATATGTTTCTGATCAACCAATTTAACTCTTCTCTTGTGCCGTTATTCCTATCATCAACTGGGACGAAAGAAGGTTTTTCCTTTTCGAAAAAAGGCATATCATCTATCCTACTTTTCTTTATAACCATTTCGTCATCATTTCTTGAATAATTACAGGTTAGATTATAGTATACAGAGCTTGGTTCAATTAAGTTAGGATATAAAGAAAAAGTATCTAGTAAATCCTCATTAGTCAAGAACAATGATGACATGGGTTCCTTATGCTTGGTAGTGTCCTTCATATTATTACTATTGTCATTACTAGCAGTGCCCCATTTGTTTTTATGAGCATCGTGTCCATTAGAATTATAAGTATTAGTAGTATCCACCTCAGTATAAAACCCATTTTCATCTAAGTCATATAACCCACTATATTTCTTGGCTCTGTATCTAATGAAGTCGATTCCGCTTTCAACTATATTTCTTAAATATTGCTCTAAAGCACAATTTAATACATCACAGCATTTAACATCCACAGTACCAACAAGTCCATTTTCTCTAGCAAGACCCACCATCCTAGTGTATAGATTTTCATTATCTGGCAAGGCATATAGTTCCTGGGATAGAGGTTGAGTGTAAGCGTTACATACTTCATGTGACCATTCTAAAGGAGTACCTATAGTTTCATTGGCCACATTATTTTTTGTAGATTTATTATTCTTGCTACTGTTATCTGGACCCTTCCCTGGTTGTTGCTGTTGTTGTTGTTGTTGTTGTTGCTGCTGCTGGTAGTTTCTTATCCTATTCAAAGTTTCTTGTGATGCAATAGCAGGTATCTTGGGTAAAGTGGCTAATCTGGTTTGTAACACAGAACATAAAACAAATCCCCTTTTCCCAGCTTCTCTTGTAATTTTACTCATTCTTTTACGGTCCTGTATGGGTAGTGACATAACGACTCTTTTATAACTTTCAATTTGCGAGGTTTGATGTTGTTTTTGTTGCGTTTTTGTAACTTTATTGGGTTTATTACCATTGACAGTACTATTGCCAATATCGGTAACCGTGTTAAAGCCATTTCCAATATTTACGCCATTTTTATTTGATATTAAGGAATTAGCCAAAATAGTTAGCATCAATTGATTATGCAACTTATAAATAGTGGTGCTAGTAGTGTTAGGGTTAGTAGTAGTAGTAGTGGTAGTAGTAGTAGTAGTAGTAGTAGTAGTAGTAGTAGTAGTAGTAGTGGTAGTAAGATTGTCCAATTCATATATTATACTATTGATATCTTGGACTAATTCTGTCCTGGTTCTCTTACCTAATATGAACAAAGAGACAGACTGAGCATATTTTATCCATAATTGTTTACCCAAGGCCTCATTTAAATCGTCTATTAATTCAGATATATTTATAAAATTTATTTTATTAGTGATATTATTAGTGGGAGCGCTGTTAATTAGATGTTTACTGGTAACATTGTTTACAGGAGTGCCGTTACTACCATTACCATTGGATACTAGGGCTTCTGTTATTGTTGCTCTAGGATTTACACTCATTACTTATATATGCCTTGTTTCTTATTGTTGCTGGGTTTCTACGGTATTTCGGACTAACTAAATAGATAGGGATAACGTATAATACTGAAAAAAAAAAAAAATAAAAAAAAAGGATAATAACATACAAACGCACGCCTTTTTTTTTTTTTTTTTTTTTTTTTTTTATTTTTTTAGTTATTTATTTTTGTTTTGAGGGTTTTGGGTGCACTGGATAAGTTTGATGATACAAAAAATGCCTAGTTATAAAAGTGTGACTTATAGGATTAAATATTCTTATTATTCTATCCTATTTATTTATTTTACTTTTATTTTTATATTTTTAATCTTACTTTAAATTGATTATTTTTAATTCAAATTTTTATTTTTTATTTTATACTTATTTTAATTGCTAAGCATTATTGCTATAAAAGATGGTATTTTATAATTCTTGATTGCGTGTTATGTTTGAAATACTAGAGAATAAAAGAGAATTAGAGAATAAAAGAGAATTAGAGAATAAAAAATAGAGAATAAAAAAAACAAAAAAAGAAAAAAAGAAAAAGAAAAAGAAAAAAAAAAAAAAAAAAAAAAACAAATCCAAACTTTTTTTCCTATTTTGATCTTTGAAAAAGTGCTCAAGTATCCGGGTAGACAGTCATACATTTCGGTTTGTTATGGAGTGTCGAAATGTACCGTTCGGACACACGGACAGCAACATACGATACTCTACTTTTAAAGGGCAGATCATAAAATATTGAGAATTATGCCATTTGGATCTTTTTTGATAGTAAAATGCACTTTATAAACTAATTTTCAAAGTAGAATATATGTAGAAAGTAATAAAGACAAAGAAATATTTAACACTTATCGCAATCTGCGTTTAAAATTGTATCTATTTTCTTCAAAGAATTTTTCTTTTTATCCATGTTTTTCTCTTTATTAAAAAAAAAAAAAAAAAAAAAATAGCCATTTCGTACCACAAATCATTATTTTCTTCGTTCTCATTTTGATCTTCATGTTAATTTTTAACGTTGCATATATACCCAAGTTCTTACTTTTTAATTTATAAATCATTATTTCGCCGCCCTCTTTCCAATTCAATAACTCTATTATTTAAAGTTTCAATAATTTTGTAACATTCCTCATTATCCTTTAACAAATCACTGTATAATTGGTATAATTGATAATACTTGTCGTACAACTCTTTTGAAGAACGCAATTCTTTTATTAGTTCTTGTCTTATTTGCAGGTATTTAATTTTGTACTTTTCTTCTTCCTCTATGGATGATGATAAATGTATCTTGTTAGATAGATCTTTTAGTCTGTTATTGTTTGAATCTATAGTGCTTATTATATTGTCAACAAGTTGTGATCCTATTTCATTGTCTGTATTTATTTTGGAAAAACCACCAGGGACAGCAATAGCATTCTTATTAACATTGTCATTTTCTTGCTTATAAGTTTTTGCATAATTTTCTTTTAACTTGCCTTTAAGTTCTTTCTTATATTTGAAGGTATCATTATCATCATATGGATACAAATTAAAAGGGTTAGTAGGAACTTGATTAGTAGACTTTACTTTTTTTTCAATCCTGGGCGTTCCCAAATCCAAGGAATCCGATAATATATTATGATCGCTATAAGTCTCATTAGTGTCATTTTCTATTGGATTATTATTATTACTCCTATTACCAAAAATAGCATCTATAGTCCATTTTATTATTCCCGTATTAGTACTATCATTATCAGCATCTTCTAATAGTTCTGGTTTGTCCATATTATTTGTTCTTAGTTGTTATTGTTTCTTATTTTTTTATTAATTGTTTATTATTATTTAGTTATCCATTTATAAAGCCATCTTAGTTTATCCGAATATTATTATATTTATAATCCGTAATCCGTAAGTTGGTTTAAATGGTACACCGATATTTTTTTTTTTTCTTTGGCGAATTTGTATTATCTTATCTAGGAACAAATTGTAAGCATTCTATTTCTCAGTTTCTTTTTTAATATCTTTTTTACTTTTTACCGCATTGGGTCAAGAAAATTTTCTACAAAAAAAAAAAAAGGTACAATTGTGATTTACGTAATGTCCAACTAAAAAGTTTTGCGATAAACCAGTTTATTATATATATGTATACACGTGACAGAAAAAATGTAAGAATTTAAATATCATTTTTTCGCGCGAAAAAAAAAATGTATGCAACAGTAATAAAATTTTTTTTTTTTTTCTCCATCCAGGAAAAGCTCTTAGGGTGAAGGGAAAGGAAAGATTGTTGTACAGAATAAATTACAAAGTTCAAATTTAATAAAATATTTTTGGGAAAATAAAAACATTCCGCGAAAAATATGTATTTATTTTTCTTTGTATTGTTTAGATTAATTGCTACGTGATGGTACAAGAAATAATAAAAAAGATCTAGTACCCGTCCGATACAAATAGACATATACATTATTGGGGTGAAGGGGAGGGGGTGAACAGATGATTTACAGCGCTTTATATATATATATTTTTTAATACAATAACGTATTATTTTGTGTTACTGTTTTATTTTTATTTTTATTTTTATTTTTATTTTTATTTTTATTTTTATTTTTATTTTTAACTTTAAATTTTTCGTTGCTTTTTTTTTTCCTTTCAACTTTTTTTTTTTTTTTTTAGGTGAAATGACAAAAAGAACATATAACCAACATCAAAAACGTAATAAAAAATTGAGTGTGCTACGACATTTTACTGAAAATTTATAAAACAAAACAAAACAAAACAAAACAAAACAAAAAATGAAACTGAAAAATTAGTTATTATATGGGGATTTTTTTTTTTTTTTTTTTTTTTTTTTTTTTTTTGCCCAGCTTCTCATTTTGTACTACCACATCTCTCTTTTTTTTTTTTTTTTAAATACATGTAACTTTGTCTCATTTAACAATAAGTAACGGCGAGAACTTTCATAAACAAAAATAAATCGAATTGTAGTAAGTAATATTACTCTGTAATAAAAGTTTTCCAAGATATCAATCAATCCTTCCTTTCTTTCTTTTTTTTCCGAGCCAATTTCTACAGCAAATAATTAACCTACTTGGTATTTTTGGCGGATGATTTTTTTTTATTTTACTAAGAAAAAAAAAAAAAAAAAAAAAAAAAAAAGAACAAATAGGAAATAAAGTTCAAATTTACATATAATATTATATCGTTCGTTATTCTCTACTAGTAATATATATTTTTTTTTTTTTTTTTTTTCCCTCTCTTTTTATTTCTACCTGACTACTCTCTGTTCAAAATCAAAATCTCATTCAATTTCTTTATTGTTTTATATATAAGTAAATATATAAAAACTTATTTCTCTCTTTATCATTTATATATATATATATATATATATATGTAATTGTCCCTCTTTTCTTTTCTCTTTATATTTTATTTGTATTTTTATTTTTATTTTTATTTAAGGTACCTTGATATTTTAATAAATCAATTAATTACTATTATCCACCCTACTGTCAAGCTGCAACAAAGATATATCTATCTATCTATATTTATACATATATAAGGTAGAGGAAAAGGGGAATAAAATAAAAAATAAATCCACAAAGATCATACTTGATACACTGGTATTAATTAAGTTTTTTTTATATATTGCCGTATTGATATTTTATACACAGATCGAAAAACTTTTTCTCCTCTTTTAATCTTTTATTTCCAATTTTCAATTTTTCAATAGATTGAAAATTATACCCCTCTAAACATTATACAATCACTATAAGTATTTTATATTCAGAGAAGGTTTTATTTTTTTATTTTTTTATTTTTTATTTTTGTCTTTCGTTTTTGCATTTTAAAGGGAACCTATAGATCTAACCAGGATTTAAAGATCAATTTTTTTTTCTTTTTTTTTTTTTTTAAATCTCAATCATATTACCTTAATTTTTAATATCATATACCCATTTCAACTATCCTTTGCTGTTGCCAAATTATAGAATTTTTTTTTTTTCTTTTTCTTTTAGCTTATTTTCCAATCAGAATATATTTTATTTGAAATAAAGAAACAATGGTCAATTCTTCCTTAGGTTTAATTGTTACTGCTAAACAAAAATATTATCCGATAGAGTTGTCTAATGCGGAACTATTATCTCACTATGAGACTATTCAGGAATATCATCAAGAAGTTTCCCATAACATTTTACAAAGCAATTGTAAATTCAAACCGGTTGTGAAGTTGATGTCTCAGCAACCAGAAATGCCGCCATCCACAAGACATCAAATGGTTTCGTTTTTATTTCAACTAAGTTGTAAAACCAGGGTAACCAATGGGATATTTTATCAAAGTTGCAGATTGTACGACAGATATTGTTCTAAGAGAATTGTGTTAAAGGACCAAAGTAAACTAGTCATAGCCACTTGTCTTTGGTTAGCCGCTAAAACTTGGGGTGGCTGTAATCATATTATCAATAATGTTGCTGTCCCAACCGGTGGTAGATTTTATGGTCCTAATCCAAGAGCAAGAATCCCTAGATTAACTGAATTGGTCCATTACTGTGGTGGAGCTAATGAAAGTTTTGATGAAAGTATGTTTATTCAAATGGAAAGACATATTTTGGATACACTACAATGGGATGTTTATGAACCAATGTTAAACGACTATTTACTAAATGTCGATGAAAATTGTTTGAGCCAGTACGAATTGTACCAAAAACAATTACAATCTTTGAAAAAAAATTACATCAACAGCAATAAGAGGGATTCTCAAGATAGCCAGGCCACCGAAACCGATGAGGAAATGATATTGGACGAACTGGAAGCTGAAGATGAAGATGCTGATTTAACCCATAAAATTCAGTTAATTAATGTTAAAAAATTCTTGATCGATTTAACTTGTTGGCAATTTGATCTATTGAATTTTGAACTTTTCGAAATATCTCATGGCATATTTACTTTGCTTAATAAATTTTTGATCCTAGGCGACGATCCTGGCACCAACACTACTAATAGCACCACCACCAATGCTAGTTTGTTGAATACCCCTAATTCTTCTGGTCTACTAGAAAACAACTCCAACTTACAAAACTCTTTATTATTATCTCCCTTACCAAGTAAATATATTACTAACAAAATTGTTAATATATTTATTAATGCTATTGCTGTTCATAAATTGCCTAATTGTTTGATGCAAATTTATTCTAAGCAACAAGGAGTTTTAGGGTTTATTACAAAAATAAATAATTATTATGAAGAACAACAACAGATCATGCTAATGATGAGCAACGGTAACATTAATAATAGTACTACCCCCAATACTAGTAATAATATTGGTAATAGCGACAACAATACCCCAAGACCATTAATGAAAAACGCTGCTGGTGTAGATGGTGCTAAAAATTACCATCAAATGCCAACTCCTATTTACTCCACCCCACCAAATTCAAGAAACTCATCCACTTCCTCGTCTACTCCTTACTTAAATAATAACGGTGCTAATATGACTGGAAAATTTGATCAATCCGAATGTACTTCAGTTGCTGGTCTCGCTTCCATAAATAATACTAGTCTAAACACTACTACTAATAGCTCCATATTTTCAAACGATCCTACTAGTAACCACAACGTTGGTAATCCACATCGTGTTATTAGTCAACAGCCTTCTCCCATAACACCAATAATGTACTCTTTTTCCAATTGCCAGACTGGTTCAATAAATCAAAAAAATAATACTAAGGGTAATAATATTTTTGGCATGTACAATACTGGCAATGCTGTTATGAATACTCATAATACTAATGCTACTACTACTAATAATACTAATACTACTACTACTACTACTAATAATAATAATAAAAATAATAATAACAGCAATTGTTACAGTATTAGTCAGCCAAATATGCATAACGGGTTTATGAATAGATCAATGACTAGTTTGAATTCAGTTGGCACTGGTATAAGTATGGGTAAAGTCAACAAGAGATTTAAAGAGAGTGAGAGTTGTATAAGTATTGGCTCCAATAACAGTGATAATGGTGTTACTAGAGCTACAGCTACTATTTTTAATACCACTGGAGCAGCTTCAAATAATACTAATGGTAGTGGTATGTTCATTGAAAGTCATAATAGCATTGGAGTTAAAACTGGATTTCAATGACTAGCAAGCAGATATGAACGATGTTTTTAATGATAACAAATTTATTTAAAGTTATATAGTTTGAACGATTATTACTATTAGGTTACATGAAAAAAAAAAAAAAAAAAAAAAAGAAGAAAAAAGGACAAAGGTATTTTGTTTTTAACTTAATATGAAACCTTTTTAAAATAAATAGCTTCTATGTATATTAATTCTCATTTTAATTAATGCTATTTTTAACTTTCCTTTCCTTTTTTTTTTTTTAAAGTAAAGGGGGGGCTTAGTTTTTATTTATAGCAATTGACTAACGTTATATCATTGTTACTATTTTTATCTATGTACCCTTTTTAAAATGGACTACCAAACCAATAATTTGTTGATGAACAAAATATATTTGATGTGAAAAATTTACAAAATTAACGCTTTACACGTCTTTCCATTTCTCAAACAATCCAATTTACTCTTGCTGGGAAGATAGAGATGGAAGATGAATTTAGAACAACAGTTCTTTCCTTTATTATTTATTTGTTTGATTAACGTATCTTAATATGCATTTAAAATAAATTGCATTTTATACGATAAGTGTAATTCCCAAAAAAGATATTAAATAAAGATTGATATTTTTTTTTTTTTTTTTTTTTTTTTTTTTTTTTTTTTATTAGAATAAAAACATTTGAAACCGCTTATATTTCTTTTATTTATTCACTTATTCCGCATGTCCGTTTTTGTCCTATTATTATTATTATTATTATTATTATTATTATTATTATTATTTTTTCTTTTAATTTTAATTTTAACTTTAATTTTAACTTTAATTTTAACTTTAATTTTAATTTATTAATTGTTACAGTTCATAGTTAAAAAAAAAAAAAATTCGCTTATAATTGTTGAGTAAAGTATTTCCCTCCTTCTCAATTTTGTACTTTCAGTATAACCCGTAAGAATAACTAAAAAATTAAGAAAAACAAAGCCAAGAAGCCCGTAAATATATACTTTCAACATTTATTAGTCTATATCCGCAGCTGAACACGAAAAAAATGTTTTCAATAATAACACTTTTGTCACTATATTTATCTTTTCATATTACTGTTGTCAAATCAGATGACACCGCAACTACCTCTGAAGATGATTCTCAGTCTTCTAGTACCGCCTCAGCTAGTGCAACGGCAACAATTTCTACAAAAGAACAAGAGTTTATGAATAGGTTAGAAGGTACTTGGTCATCTAAATCACACCAAGTATTTACAGGATCTGGATTTTATGATCCAGTAGATGAGTTAATTTTTGAACCATCGCTACCAGGTATATCATATTCCTTCACAGCAGATGGTCATTTCGAACAAGCTTTATATAGGGTCACAAGTAATCCAAAAAAACCAGCCTGTCCCATTGCTGTTATTACTTTCCAACATGGAAGTTATGAAGTTTTGGATAATGGTACTGTTATATTGAACCCTATTGAGATCGATGGTAGGCAATTAGTTAGTGATCCATGTAATGATAATGGCACTTCATCTTATACAAGATTCAACTCTACAACTGTTTTTAAATGGTTCACTGTTGAACTAAACACATACCATGGTATTCAAGAGTTACAATTATATCAATATGACTGGTCTGCATTACAACCCTTATATTTGGTTTATAAACCACCTCTCATGTTACCTACTATAACTTTAAATCCTGTTTCAGAAGGCACCCAGTCTGTAACAGTTAGCAGTAAGAAGAGGAAGAGAGACTCATTTATTGGGAATAATCTAAATGTTAGAGATAGAGTCAGGAGATACTTGGAGAATAAACACAAGACAAATGCTAAAAAATTAATAAATAAAAATGAATTGTTTGATTCTAGTTATTTATGGTGGATTGCTAGTTTATGTATATGTATTGGGTCTGTTTTATTTTTGTCTGCATAGATAGAAGATGATGTTTAAACAGTGGAATACACACTATATATTATATATCTAGGTATATGCAATTGGATTTGATTTAATTTAATTTAATTTAATTTTTTTTTTTTTTTTGTCATTATTTTAATTTTTGCATCGTTTTCGCATAATTTTTTGCACAAATGGCGTTTGCCCGAGGACATCCTTTACTCCTCAATCGGATTATCATTTTTATGGTTTCGATAAGCCCGCCTGCTCGCCTTCCCCTCCCTCCTTTTTTTTTTTTTTTTTTTTTTTTTTCTTTCTTTCTTTTCTCTCTTTTTCTAAGTTTAATAATAATCTAATGAAAATACTCTTTGTATGATTACAAGTTCAAAAAACTTATCACTTTAGAGATTTAGTACTCACCAATTACAAATAAACACTGAATATATATATATATATATACCAAAGATAATAAAAATAGTAACTTAAAAATGCCGCAAGTTTCTAATACTACTAGGTTAGACGCACTAATCGAACAAGCCACTAGTGAAAATATACCTAATGGTGACATAGACTTAGCCACAAGTTTTGAAGTATCTGATGTCATAAGATCCAGGGCTATTCAACCAAAAGATTGTATGAGATGCCTAAAGAAAAGAATCACATCTACTAAAAACAACCCAAATGTACAGTTGTCCACTTGGCGATTAGTAGACATTTGTTTGAAAAATGGTGGGCTACCTTTTATTAGAGAAATTTGTTCTAGAGAATTTATGGAATGTTTTGAATCCGTTATTATTGGCAGTTCCAAAGAGTACGGCGGTGACTCTTACGATCCAGATTTATTTAAATTGTGTTGCCAGCTATTATTTGACTTAACAAACTTAAGCAATATTGATGGAAACGATGCCACCAGAACCTACAACAAATTAACACGAGAAAGAAATATTAAATTTGACACTGAAAAAAGCAACATGATGGATTACTCTGTTATTTCCAATAACTTTTTTGACTCTAAAACACCTGCTGATTGGATCGATTCTGATGCTTGTATGATTTGTTCCGATACATTTAATATATTCAATAGAAAACATCACTGCAGATCTTGTGGTGGAATTTTTTGCAATAAAGATTCAGCCCATTTTATTCCGTTACCTGACTTGGGTATTATGGATGAAGTACGTGTCTGTGATAATTGCTACGATGACTATTCCTTTAAAAAGCAAAAATACTCCAACACAAAGAAAAAGCACCGTAACAATCATCATAATAAGATTAAGACTAATGAGGAACCAAACTTTGATGACGATTTGCAAAAAGCTATAGCTTTATCTTTGCAAGAATCTGGCCAGGGTAAAGAAGAAAAAATAGAAAAAGAACAGCAGCAACAACGGGAACTATCTGAAGAGGAAGATCCTGATTTGAAAGCAGCTATTGAAGCTAGTTTAAAAGAGGCGGAAAAACAAGGGCATATAAAAAAAGAAACGCCGGAGCCTATTATTCCGCCAAATACGGGTGAATTAAGCACTAGTGAAGAAGAAGATATTTATCTATTTGCTTCGTTGGTAGAAAAATTAAAAGGCCAACCGGTAACTGCTGTTTTACAAGATAATAACTTGGCCCAACTTTATCAAAATATTATTGCCTTGAAGGGTAAATTAAATTCTCAAGTTGCTGAGACAGCTTATAAATACAATACTTTTATAGATATGAATGCCAAGTTGTCTGACATCACCAATATTTATGATTCTATTTTGGAGAGACAATTACAATCAATTAACTTGAGCCAACAGAACAAGTATAATAGTGGCGTTGGTACAGCTCCTGTCATGCCAACTGACCCATATATGTATTATACTCAGACACAACAATCGCAATATACTTCTCCGATACCACAGCCACAATATTCTTCTCCAGTGCAACCTCCACAATATACTTCTCCAGTAACACAGCTACAATATACTTCTGCGGTGCAACAGCCACAACACACTTCTCCAGTAGCACAACCACAATACACTTCTCCGGTAGCACAGCCACAACACACTTCTCCAGTAGCACAGCCACAACACACTTCTCCAGTAGCACAGCCACAACACATTTCCCCAGTACCACAGCCACAATACACTTCCCCAGTAGCACAGCCACAATACACTTCCCCAGTAGCACAGCCACAATACACTTCCCCAGTAGCACAGCCACAATACACCAAACCTTCGCCAGTAGCACAGCCACAATACACCAAGACTTCCCCAGTACAACAGTCAGAACACCCTTCCCCTGTATTACAAGCACCACAATATCAATCCCAGCCCCCACAAAGTTTACCTCAATATGTCCCTGCGCAAAATGAATTACAAAGTATAGTTTTCACACCAAGTGAAGCACCATACCCTGAACAAAATGACGAAGTTATTCCTACGAAAATGAATAATTTGGAAAACAATGCTGTTGAAGAAACTGGCCAATCTTTTAAAAGCGAAACTGTCGTACCTTATCCTATCAAAAATGATGAAAAGGAAATGAAAGAAATTATTAATGATGGCTACGCAAATGTGGCTGGAAATGAAGCCCCTTATCCGGTTCCTATTACAAAAGTAAAATTTCCAACCGTTCCTGTTTCCAAACCTTCCCAAGTGAGTGCCGGCCCAAAAAAAGAGGAAGAGGATAAGGAAAGTCAAATCCAACCTGCACAGGAAGAAATGTTGATAGAATTGTAGATGAAAAAAAAAAAAAAAAAAAAAAAAAATTATATACACATATATATTGTTAAAATTTAATTTCTTCTACTTCTAAACCGCATCCATTACATCTTCGTATAACCATAGCTAGCCCTTCATCATTAACTTTATTTGTTTCTAAAGGTGCACTGAACTCGTGTATATGTTTTTCGCCAAACTTATTTTTTTGTAAAAGAGAAGTATATTCCTGAGCTCTAATTTTTTTTCTCATTTTCTTTAAATTCAGCTGAAATTTTTTCTCTTTCCTTTCCATTTTATTAACTTCTCTATCCTGCCATTCTTGGTCCAAACCTTCCTCCCCACCCCACTTGTTAAAGCTAAACTTTTCCACTTCACACCTTAAAAAAAGTTGCATCCTGGCAAATGTACCACTATGGGGATTGGCTTTTTCTATTCTATGAAACAAATTCTCATCATTTAGTTCAGGATCTGTTAATAAATAATCTTGTTTACATTCTGTCTTCGTTAACAAAGAGTATTTTTGTGGATGCTCCAAAACGCATTTTTTGCATATTTTTCTATTAAAGTATTTGAATAGAATTTTATCAAACTCATGATTTTTATGACATTCTTCACATGTAGGTAAATTTTTCAAATCAATGATTTCACCACCTAGATTCTGAATATTATCGGTATTTTCTACAACAAATGTTTCATCATCATCTTTACCAAATTTCAAACGTGATTTTTCAGCCTGTTCACGTTTCCAATCGTCAAATGTTTTTTCTTGATTTTCAAGCAAAGAATCCCTCTCTGATAACTGGTCATTATTAATAAATCCACCATAGCTATTTTCCATTGTTGAAAAATCATATTCTATAAAGTCTTTTCTTCTAACAGTTGGCCTTATATATTTCAATTCGGCTTTACCAGATGCATCCCGTTTGCTAAGCTCAGGCACGACGGTGTTATTATCATTTGATGGTATACTTTTATTTAGGGTATCTTTTGTAGTATTATTACTGATGATATCATTATTTGAGCTATTCACAACTGTAATTTGTGTTGATAAATTCTTATTATTATTTTGGTTAATCCTTGATTCCAATTTTTTTAATTTTGCTCTTGGTACTAGTCCCCTTTCTTTAAGCCTTTGTAATGCACGCTGTCTATTGGCTTCAATTTTTGCTTTTTGTTCAGCAGTCAAAACCATTTTTATTTTGTTATTTCTAGTAATATATTATATTGGTCAGACGTATACTACCTAACTAAAAAAAGAAAGGGAAATGAAAAAGCAAAAAAAAAAGCTTATTCCATGCTTTATTACTGCTTTTTTTTTTTTTTTTATAGCTTTTTTTTTATAGCTTTTTTTTATAACTTTTTTTATAACTTTTTTTTTTTTTTTTTTTTTTTTTTTTTTTTTTGACTCTTTTACTTTCCTTTTAATATTTTACATTACATACAAGAAAAAAAATGTACTATAACTTTCCTACCGTATCAATTTTAAAGACAGAAATAGTTTCAACTAGAAGAACTTTAAAATATCTATTCCATGTTATATATATATATATGTTGAATTTTATAAACCTTCCATGGTATAATCATATTGAATACCTGGTGTGACACTACTTATAAATTTTAAAAAAACTATTAAATATTGGTCAACTCTTAAACCGGAGTCTTGTAAAACTTCCCAGTCATCTTCATTTCCTAGATCGTCCATACTACCATCATCTTTAGTTCGATCAGGGTCGTTATTCCTTAACAATAACCTATTAATTAACATTTTCATTACGTTGGCATGTTTACAAGGATGTATGGATATCGAAATAATATTTTTCTTTGATTTTTTAAAAACAGGCAATGTCTCAATAGTGGCAGTTTTGGCCCTATAGTCCGGACTTATGTCTTGCAACATTTGATCCGGTGTTAATGGTAGTCCATTGGAATCAAACCCAACCAAATACATTTTCGGCACTCGATAAGAAGTGGAATAAGTAATATATAGATCATAATACCTTCTATTTTCATTAACTAATTCATACGGAGTGACAATATCGTCATCCTCATCCTCATCAAGTATTTCTTGTATTTCATTTTCTGCAACAGTTTTTGCATTGCTATTTTGCTGCGGCTCTCCGGTTTTACTAGTCAGTGTATTATAATTATATCTTTCATCAACAGTTTCTAGCACCCAACCATCCTTTTCTTCTTCAGTAAAATTGTCGCTACTACATCCAGCATTACTTTCCGTATTTTCTTCAGATATCCTTTTATCACAGACCACTTTCCTAGTAACCAAAAATTGTTTTTCTAATGGTAAGAAATCCCTGATCTCCAAAACAGATTTAGGGTTTTCACTACTTTCAATACCAGTGCCGTTCCATTTCCAAGTGGGAAACATATGTTGTAGATAATCGCCACTTGCAACAAATTCTTCAGGGGTGATCATACCAGTTTCCCTGAAGGTAGATTTATGAGAAATGGGAGTTAGATATTCTCTCCATGAAGATAGTGTTGATCTGATCATTATATAATGGTTTCTTTGAATGTATTTTTTCGGTGTTTATTTAGTTGAGGATAATAGTGATAAAATATTTTGTAATTAATGGTATATTAAATTAAAAGATGCTTTTTAAAGGGATGAGAAAGAGATTATTATGTTTTAATCATTTATTTATCAGTTATATATGTATTTGTATTCCGAACTGTGTGTTTGTAAACATTCGTATAAACAGAGGATAAAAACTGTCCGTATAATTAATAATTATTGCTGTTATCACTTATTCATATTGACATTCTTTTGCTACTAAAAAGGAAAAAAATATTTTTTTTTTTTTCTCTTATTTTTCCGTTAAAATAAAACTTATCCGATCTATCCTTTTATTTATTTTTATTTTTATTTTTATTTTTATTTTTATTTTTATTTTTTTTTTCTTCTTCATTTCTTTTCTTTTCTTAGATACAAAACTTTATTCAATTATTTGTAAACATAAATAGGCTAGAAGGATAGCCATAACCACACACACAACCCACACAATGGCTAAAAAGAAATCAGCTCCAGGTTCTATTAGAAAAAAAACTCACAAAAAAAATTCCAATGACTCTTTATTAAATAGTACAAAAAATAATGTAAATCAATCAGATTTAAGAAATAGACAAAATGGTTCATCGGCTAGTAGCAACACTGTCACCACCACCACTAAAATCTCCTCATATGATGATGATACCATAACTCAATCCAAAAATTCAATTGAAAAAGAACATAAAAAAATTGAGAACAAATCCTATTCTCAGAGAGCTGGAAAAAAATTGAAAGATCGGAGAAGAGTATTTTTCATGTTTGGTACTTTACTAGGAATTATAGTTGCATTTTATTTTGGCCAAAAGTCAAGCTATTTATCAGATAGCACAATGAGTCAATCTTTTGATAATTTAGTTAATTTTGAAAATTTCCAAGTAGCCTTAGATGATTGGAAAGAAGCATTGCCTAATGGACTAGTCAATATGTTTGGAGATTTCCAAACATATCTTACAGGGTTTGATTTTTCAAAAATATATCCAAATAACAAAAACGATTTAACAGAAAACTTTGCAGTGGGAAAACAACTAAGAAAAGAATTGAATTTAACCGATAAACATCCGGTGGTTATGGTTCCTGGTGTAATTACAACGGGGTTAGAAAGTTGGGGGTTATATGGGGACGCAGAATGCAGCAGTGAACAGCATTTCCGGAAAAGATTATGGGGATCGTTTTATATGTTAAAAACTATGGTTTTAGATAAAGTTTGTTGGTTAAAACATATTAAGCTAGATCCCATTACTGGGTTGGATCCGCCCAATTTTAAATTAAGGGCAGCGCAAGGCTTTGAAGCAACAGATTTTTTTGTAGCTGGGTATTGGATTTGGAATAAAATTTTGCAAAATTTGGGCGCTATTGGGTATGACCCCAACAAGATGGTGACTGCAGCATATGATTGGAGACTAGCTTATTTAGATTTAGAGAAAAGGGATAAATACTTTAGTAAATTAAAAGAACAAATTGAAGTTTCATACGAACTGACCGGTGAGAAAAGTGTCATATTTGGTCACTCAATGGGTGCACAGGTTGTATTTTATTTTTTAAAATGGGTTGAAGCAGAAGGTGAACATTATGGTAATGGTGGTTCTGACTGGTGTAATAAGTATATTGATACTGTTGTTGATATTGCAGGCTCCACTTTGGGTGCACCCAAATCTGTTCCGGCGCTAATTAGCGGCGAAATGAAGGATACAGTCCAGTTGAATGCTGTAGCAGTTTATGGTTTGGAGAAATTTTTCAGTAGAAGAGAAAGACTAGACATGTTGCGAACTTTTGGTGGTATACCATCGATGCTACCCAAAGGCGGGAACATGTTATGGGGGGATATACATTTTTCCAAAGAAGACGAATTACATAATAATACAGATACTTTTGGGAATTTTATTAGGTTTGTTGAAAACAAAGCGTTAGTGAAGAATAATAGTAACTTTCATTCATCTGTAATGAAGCACAATTTTACGATGGAAGATGCTCTCAATTATATAATAGAAAATAGTCCGTCATGGCTACATAATCGTATTGATGATCAATATTCATACGGGTTTGCTAAAACAGAAAAAGAGTTGCAAGAAAATGTTAAGCATCATTCTCATTGGAGCAATCCGTTGGAAGTTCCATTACCCAACGCACCAGATATGAAAATTGTTTGTTTATACGGCGTGGGTAATCCAACAGAACGTGCATATGTCTACACCAATGAAGATTATAACACAACTGGCATGAATATTACCATTGCGTATGATCAAGAACAATCGGTGTTTTTCACTGATGGCGATGGTACAATTCCTCTATTATCTCATAGCATGTGCCATAAATGGAAGCAAGGGAAATCAGCATACAATCCCGGCGGGTTAAAAGTTAAAGTTGTTGAATTAAAACATGAACCTAACAGATTTGATATTAGAGGTGGAGCAAAAAGTGCTGAACATGTTGACATATTGGGCAGTGCTGAGTTAAATGATTATTTGTTAAAAATCGCATCTGGTCATAATGAAATGATTGAGGAAAGGGTTATTACTAATATAAGCAGATGGGTTGATGAGCTCAACTTTCCACTATAAATTTTTTTTTTTTTTTTTGTAATTCTTTTTATTTTTGTAATTTTTTTTATTTTATGTTTTTAATTTTTATTGACGCGTTTTTTTTTACAACCGAAATTGGCGTATGTGAATGTAATATTTTAGTTTCTTTTCGTGATAAATGACATCAGAATATTATAATGGGGTTTCTTAGAAACACTTGCACTGCATTGACTATTACTACTATGATTTTTTTTATTTTTTATTTTATTTTTTTTTTTTTTTTTTTTTGGTGTTTTACAAAACAATTTTTTTTTTTTTTTTTTTTTGTTTTGTTTTGTTTTTTGTTTTGTTTTGGCGTAGTTACCAATTATAATTTGCTAGCACTAACAATGATAAAATATTATCGTGTGTTCAAACTTATTTTTCTATTGCAAAACACTAATAAGAACAACCTCATTTTAAAATTAGAAAAAGAGACAATCATCAGCACGAAAATGTCTAATCGTTTGCCATTAACCACATTATCAAAATCCCAAATTAACTCTATTATTCATTCACCATCAAAATGCAACAATAATAGTAATAATACCACCAATATATCCCCTACTAATAATCCTATTACTACTAGCCGTAGTATTTGCAGTAGTACAAACACAGCTATCACAGCTAGTGTTACGTCCACTGTTATTGATAATGATAATGCTGAAAGGACGAGCAGTACAAAAAGAAACCAATTTTCAGGACTGGATACATCTCCTTCAAAATCTGTTCTTCATAAGGGTAATGCCAAGAAAAAACTGTCATTAAATTCAACAACAAACATTCATAAAAATAGTATTAATTCAACCGCATCTGATTCTCCTTATAGCAATTCATATCATCGTACCACTGGCAATACAATTATCTTACCTGCTTTAAAAAAAAGACTTTTAAGAACAGAATTAGATAAATCCAACAATGTACTAGATAGTTTCACGGGAACCAAGCCTGCTTCTAGATCTAATAAAAATACTATATACAAAAAATTAGGACAAAAGAATACTACCTCTACCTTTCGTGCGAAATTGATTTGTGAAAAATTAAAAGTTAGATTAAAAATTGCATTGTTTAAACACCAGAACAACATTAAATCTATCAAACCTTTACTGCTAGAAAATGACTTGTATAAAAATAGCAAGAGAAATCCAAATAATATTACCCCACAAAAGAAATTAATAGGTAACACAGAAAAGAGCGATAATAGTTCAATAGTTCTCATTCCAAGCACTTCTGCTCATACAACCACTACTACAAATAATAACAACAATAAAGCTACTCCTGTCAGTGTCAAGGCAGCCAAATCGTTGTTGAGTTTGTATGAATCAGCATATCATTGATTAGATATACGAATTCCGACACTTTTCATTAAAGATCTGTGTGTATCTATGGACGTACATAATTCTATGTTACATTTGTATATTATAAATTACTTTCTATGTCGTTTAAAAGGGCAAAAAATCTTTATATTTTTTTTTTTTTTTTTTTTTTTTTTTCGCTTATTTTTTTTTTCGCCGTTTAGGAAATAAAATGTTTTTATTAGTATATTATATATATTATATATATATATATAGATAATTTTTTTTTTTTTTTTTTTTTTTTTTTTGATTTTTGAGCACATAATTACAGATTTTCGATTGTCCGTTCATTTTTTTATTTTTTTTTTTACATCTACAGAAGTGATTTATTAAAACAAAATGAATTTTTGAAAAAAAAAAAAACTCATATCAACGATTATCGAATCATCCTTTACTCCTCTTTCCTTTTATAGAGTATTCATGAATTTGTTAAGACTTTTTTTCTGGTTATCATTAATTTTTATTGGTGCAAACAAGTTATTTTATACTTGGCTTCCTACCAATTACATATTTGACCCTAAAACTTTAAATCAAATCTGTAATTCGGTTATTGAAAACCACAATGAAACGACCAATCCCGAAGCTCTATTGAACGACGTTCGTGATAGATTGGTTGAACATTATGGCGAACAATATATCAATAAATTTGTTAAAGAAGAATGGTTTTTTAATAATGCTGGTGGTGCAATGGGTCAAATGATTATTTTGCATGCTTCAATTAGTGAATATTTGATTTTCTTTGGCACCAGTGTTGGTACTGAAGGTCATACTGGTGTTCATTTCGCCGATGATTATTTTACAATCTTGGCAGGTGAACAAACTGCTACGTTACCTTATGAGTTGACAAAGGAAGTTTATAAACCTGGGATGACTCATCACTTACATAAGGGTTATTCCAAACAATATAGTATGCCTAGTGGATCATTTGCTTTGGAATTAGCTCAAGGCTGGATTCCAGCTATGTTGCCTTTTGGGTTTTTAGATACCTTTAGCAGTACGCTGGATTTCCATAACTTATACAGAACAGTTTATTTAACTGCCAGAGATATGGCTAAGAATTTGATTATAAATAGAAAGTTTTAGTTTAGTGTAAAGGATTCTTTTTTATCTATTTAATTTTTATACGATATATAAATGATATTGTTGTATAATTGAATTTATTTTTTATTTTTTTTTTTTTTTTTTTTGAAGGCTGGTACTTTTTGAAATTATTATACGGTGGGTGTATTCCGAATGTCACTCGGATATATCAATAATTTATGACATTATTATTATTATTATTATTATTATTATTATTTTAAGTTTCTTTTATAAATGTTACACCTTCACAACAAAAATAATAAACTCATAGAAAACTATAACATACTAAAAACAATGGCTACTACAGATGTTAACCAGAAATATGAACATGAAGGACTAGAATATATTAATAATCAAATAAATAGTGAAAATATGGAATTAATACCCCAACTATACCAATCATTATTTACTTTAATAAATAAAACAAGTGGTACCGATACCACCGGTAATGCAAACACAAATTTTAATATAGAAACTGCAAATATAAGACACAAATTAAAATTAGTCAAGAGTTATATACTTTCAGAATATAATGCTCGAAAGACTACAGATAACAATCAAGACCCAAAACAAGTTAATTTTGTAGAGCTTTTATCCAAAAGTGTTGAAGAATGGGAGGTGGAATGTGACAACAAAATCAAAGAATTGAATAATAAAAAACATATAATTTCTCTTTTACAAAATAAAATTACAAATAATAAATATACTGATTGAATTCTATGATTCATCATTAACATTCCACACTATCGTGCTATCCATACGCCTTTCGGACTATAAATACCGAACAAGGAAAAAAAAAAAAAAAAAAAAAAAGGAGTGCGGTATCTTCGTATAAAGTGATATACATAACAATATATAAAATAATATTTTTTTTTTTTTTTTTTTTTTTTAAGGTATTTCGTACTAAATTATATTTCATAGAACTCTTTGTAGATATTTGTTAAAAGGTAAAAATAAAAAAAAAAAAAAAAAAAAAAAAAAGAAAAAATTACATGAAAAAAATGAAAACAACAAAAAATTTTTTTTCTTTTTCATTTTTCATTTTTTTTCATTTTTAAATGTGGTAAATTGCTAATAGTTCAACCTTTTATTATTACTGTTACTATTGTCACTATTACTATTATTCTTATCGGTATTGATCTGCTTGTATTATTGTATATCTAAAAAAAAAAAAATAAGCACACAAACAGAAGAAAAATTAAAAGAATAATGTCTGCTCCAGCTAACCAATTACCTGTTGGTGATTTTTCACAATTAACAACTCCTTTGCCAGCTAGTCTGTCTCCAATTACTAATAATTCTCCTTCTGAGTCCAGCTCCTCTTCCAAATTTTTAAGTACTAACCCAGTTTTCACTTATTTAAATGGCGTTTATAACAATATTCATAATCACAGAAGGTCTCTTTCCTTAGTTAATCCAGGTACTATTGAAAATTTAAATAAGGAAGTTTCCAAAGATGTTTTTGTCAGCCAATATTTTTTCACTGGTTTAAGAGCTGATTTAAATAAAATCTTCAATATAAACCCAGCTTTTCAAACTTCTCATACTTTTTCTATTGGTTCTCAATCTTTGCCAAGTTATGCATTTAGTGCTATGCTTGTCAATGACAAGTTGTTTGCTCAGGGTAATGTTGACAATGAATTTGGTCTTAGTGGTAGAGTCAATTATGGTTGGGATAAATCTAATATCTCCAAGTTAACTTTACAAATTGCTGCTAGTCAACCAACTATGTTACAATTGGAACATGATTACCAAGGCTCTGATTTCTCTTTGAACTTTAAAGCTTTGAATCCAGACTTGTTACAAGGTAACAAATTCACCGGTGTTGCTGTCGGATCTATTTTACAAAGTATTACTTCTAATTTGGCTGTTGGCCTGGAAACTATTTATTCTCGTTCTCAGGCAACCATGCCAGCTGATTCTGCCATCTCATATTTTGGTCGTTATGTTTCCACCAAGAAAGATTGGATTGTTTCTGGTCAAGTTCAGGCTAGTGGTAATGTAATCGGTTCTTTCTGGCGTAAAGTCACACCAAACGTTGAAGCTGGTTTGGAAACTCAGTTGCAAGCTAGTTTACTCCCAATCAACGATCCTGTCATTGGTGCTCCAATCGGTTTCCAACCAACCATTGAAGGTGTCACCACTCTTGCTTGCAAATATGAATACAGATCATCATCTTTCCGTGGTGGTATTGATTCCAAGGGCAAAGTTTCTTGTTTTGTAGAAAAAAAGATTTTGCCAACTTTGGGTGTTTTGTTTTGTGGAGAAATAGATCATGCTACAAAGGATTGTAAAGTTGGTTGTGGTTTACAATTTGAAACTGCAGGTACTCATGAAATATTTATGATGCAACAAGGTTTGGATGTTAATGGTAATCCATTGCAAATGCCAGCTCAACCAACTGCTTAAATGTAGTGTTTATATGCGTGCGTGTGTTTGCTTTATATTGTAAATATATATTATCATTTTGTTTTTTTATCTATTTATTTTTTATTTTTTTATCTTTTATTTTTTATTTTTATTTGTTTTGGTAAAGATGAGTGTTATTTTTTTTTTTTTAATGCTGCAATATCACCGCCTTTAGTTGTGATTTTTTTATTTCTTTTCAATCGATTAAATGGATGATATATATATATTTATTTTATCTTCCTCCTCCTTTGTCCATCTCTATTTACCTCATCTTTATTTTGCTACTATTATTTTTTTCACCATAACGAAAATAATAACGATGATAATAATAAATATGTATATGACTTGTTTATAGTAATGCTAAATAATAGAATGAAAAAAAAAAAAAAAAAAAAAAAAAAAAAAAAAAAAAAAAAGACATTAAATAAATATATAAGTAACTAGTCTATAAATTTTTTAAATAAATCTTCTAATTTGGTATCGTTATAAAATTCTAGTGGAACTGAAATAGACCTCCTATTTAATAATTTTCTATCAGATCTGACATTAGAAAAAGGGTCTATTACAAAGGATGTATTATTATTATTATTATTATCGTTTAAATAATCTCTATCAATCATATCATAACTACTAAATCTTTTATTTTTTGCCTTGTTATTGTTAGAAGAGAAATTAATATCTGTTTTATTAAAAAAAGTGTTCAAAGTTCCGTTAGAAAGCTCATTATTTGTTTTCTTATATGTAATATTACTCATTGCATTTTGGAACACTTGATTTACTCTTTTATTATAGAGTAAATTTTCTTGATATTTGGAAGATGTTACCATGGAACCACTTATATCATTGCAAAATTCTTCATCTCCAGTTACTTCATAATCATCATCTGAATATAAAAACTCTTCTATTTCATCCGTTTCCAGTTCTTCTTTTACCACCGAGTATAGTTGGTAATTACAGATTTTACTTAAAACATCAATAAATTCTAATCTCGAGGAAGTAAGCATGTCTTCAGGAAATATTAATTCCCAATACTTCAGGGTTGGTAGGGACGCAAAAAAATATATTTGATAACGTAAATTATCTTTACTAATGTTAACGATTTTCAACTTGGGCAATATTGGATTGACTATTTTATCATTTTTCCCTAATGAGAGATAGCAACCTATACTTATATTATTTTCATCCATAGTTTTGATCTCATAGATTTCAATCGGTTCTTCAATGACTAGGGCCTGTCGTATTTCCTTGGTCAAGCCGTGGTCTTGTGTTGTTTTTAAAGTACTACCATAACTACTGGAACTACAGTTAGTACTAGTACTACTATGATTATCACTTATTAGGGTATCATTACTCTCACTAGCTCCATCCACACCAGATATGAATCTTGAACTGCCTAATTTTTGCTGCTGATCATACACAATATTCACTGTTACCGATGGAAACTGAAATAATGAAACCCTTTGTGCGCTCATAGGTCTTTTCCTATGTTGCAATAAGCTATTTTTCCTTGATGGTTTATTATTGCTGCTGGGTGTAACTTTATTAGGACTATCAATGGTGCTAGAACTAGATTTTTTTTTCTTTGCTGCATTAATCTTTGTTGGGGTACTATCAGTGCTTATTTTCGATAATGCTGGTTTAAAATTATGAATTTTTTTACTACTACTGAGCATATTATATGGCGTTTTCATTTTGTTATAATAATAATTTTTTAGCTTATTATTTGTTGTGGAACTGGTATTATAAATTACAAAATTTCCCTGATTATTGTTATTATTGGTTGATGACATCAAAATAACTTATAAAAAATATCAATAGACTTCCGATACTTTGTTTGATACTCAAATAGAAACTTTGTTTGTCATGTGATTCTCTGTGGATGGGGGGAGGGGGTTTATTTTTAATTTAGAAAGGTTGCAGTTATAGTTACAAAGGCAAAATGCAATACATTATAAATAGATATCAATAATGGAAAGAGAAAAGGAAAAAAGAAAGACAGAAGTAAATACGATGTTCTATTTATAACATAAACAAAACAAGTCAATGGTGCAGAAATCTAAAAGTTTTACATATAAAAGCAAAAACTGAATTTAAAAAAGAAAAAAAGAAAATAAATAAATTATATTGATATAGATTTATCATATACAATTATCGTGTTTTATTTTATTTTGTTTTGTTTTGTTTTGTTTTGTTTATCATATTTTATTTCTACCACCGCTTCCTCGTTGGGATCTATATATTCCGAAACACCGAATGTACACACTCCGGCAACCATATCCGTCAAGAAAAAAAAAGAAAAGAAAAAGAAAAAGAAAAGAAAAAAAAAAGAGAAACAAAAAATAAAATCAATCTGGATTAAACAAGTGATCTAGTCATTTAAAAAACATAATCACATACACATATATATATCTAGGATATACGTATATATAATTTTACATAAACTATAAAATATTAAAATAAAAAATAAAAAAAAAAAAAAAATACATTAAAAATTTAAGACTTACAACTTCTTTCTACCCACTAGATGGTCAGCAATTATTCTTGTCTTTGTCCAATGAATAAATTTAGGCATTCTCTTACTAATTTCAGCTTCGAAATCATATAATTGGTTAATAGAAGTCAAAACAACGTGCGAACCCTTGATACCCAAAACTGAAGCAGTGGCATGTAATGCAATGTCATCTGGATCGTAACAATAGTTGTCAGAACGAGCTTCAGCAATAACATCTTGGTTATTTTCAATGAAATTAACTGCTCTAATGGCTAATCTTGTACCTCTCGTTCTATCAATTGGAGATGGCAATTCACCTTGTTGAACATGACCTGGAACAGCCCCCTTACAGTCAAATTCACCTTCGGCTTCTTCGGTAATAACATCGCTCAAGTGTTCAGCATTGAAAACTTTAGAAGCGTTAATACTCTTCAAAATCAAACGACCAAATCTATTTCTACCCTTTGATAACTCAAAGTATTCACGCATTGTTTTGATATCTTGTTGTAATTGTTCTAATGATATACCCTCTTCTGGAACATAAGAAACTTGGGCACCAACAGCCATAGAGGTTAAACTAGCTAGGTAACCGCTATTACCACCTTGAACTTCAACTACAAAGGCTCTATCTCTTGTGGAAGAAGCAGATTGTTTAATCACATCACAGTATTCCATCAAAGAGTTCAAAGCAGTGTCGGAACCCAAAGAATATTCAGAACCTGGAACATTGTTGGACAAAGTGGCTGGAATCAAAACCATTGGAATTCTAAAAGCAGGATAATTATCTCTAGCCCTTTCTAATTGATGTAAAGAAACAAAGGCTTCAAACCCACCAACAATAATCAAACCGTCAAATTGGTATTTTTGGAAATAGTAGGCAATCATACCAATATCGGCTTCTTCAGGAGTGGTTCTGTTGGTACCAATTTCGGAACCACCACGGCTTTGCCAGCCAATCATATCCAACCAATTCAAAGATCTAACGGATTCGTGTCTTGTCAAACCAGTCCAACCATTGTAAATAGCATATGGCTTGTGACCTTGAGACATACAATAGGTAGCCATAGAATAGACTGCACTGTTCATACCTCCTGCTGGAGCACCAATATTAACAATAGCAAGTCTCAATCTCTTGTCGTGTGGCAAGTTAGGTTTGTTGTGGTCAGCACTGTTAATAGCCATAAAATTGTTCAAATGCTCAATAAACTCGGTATCTCTTAATGACATTGCCTTTTTGAAATCTTTAGCTTGGATTGCTGCAGCAACATCCTTTGTCAACTTAACAGATTCAACCAAAGACTTTCTATGAATTTGATTTTCATTGATGGCAATTAATGGAGATGGTGTTTGTGGAGTACTTTCCAGAACAGCATCAACAGCTTCAACACCTTGCAAAGTGGCTAAAATACGATCAAAAGCAACTGGAGTACCACCTCTTTGGACGTGACCCAATATGGTGACCCTAGTGTCCAAGTGTAATCTATCAACTAAAACTTCCTTGACATCTTCAGCTTTAATTGGTGTCAAGTCAGCGGAAATAGCACCTTCGGCAACAATAACAATGGTGGTTCTTTTACCTCTGTTTCTATGTTTAGCGACAATGTCACACATTTGATCTTGCCAGTCTCTTGAGGAGGCTGGTTTTTCCGGAATCAAAATATAATCGGCAGATGTGGCAATACCAGCCATTAAGGCTAACCAACCACAGTTTCTGCCCATAACTTCAACAACAAAGGCTCTTGAGTGAGAAAAGGCAGTAGACTCAATATAATCAATGGCCGTACAAATTCTGTCTAAGGAAGAGTAAGCACCAATAGTTGCATCGGTAGTGGCCATATCGTTATCGATAGAACCAACAGTACCACAAATATTCAAGTGTTGATAAGTCTTATATTGGCCGCTGGTAATTCTGTTAGTGTCCAACAACTCCTTGATTAAAGATGGCCATTCGTGTCTGAATAAATCAGCACCAGTCAAGGAACCATCACCACCACAAACAATCAAGGCATCGACACCAGCTTCAATTAAATGCAAGGCACCTAACAATCTACCTTCTCTGGTTCTAAATTCTTTACAACGAGCAGTACCAATATTAGTACCACCTTGACTACTCCAATCACGAACGTCATCCCAACTCATTTGTTTGATGTACTCTGGACCACCTTCAACTAAACCAGTATAACCTTCCATGACGGCGTAGGCACGACAGCCTCTGAACAAGGCTGTTCTAACAATAGCCCTAACGTTACTGTTCATACCTGGTGCATCACCACCTGAAGTCATAACAGCGATAGCTTTTCTGGAAGAGTCATCACCGGTAGATGACAATGGCAAGTATGGGAAAACATCGGAAGTCAATGTTTGGTGTTTAGAGATTAAATTAGAAACTGAACCAATGGAGGATAATTTGTTATCTGTAAACTTGGCGACATTGTTTGTGTTACCTGCGCTGGTTGGAGGACCTGTTGGTTTAGTGGAAATTGCATTCTTGGTGTTGGAAACACCGACCAAATTACCATTAGGGTCTAACGTGTACAATTCCATAGGGAATAAGTCACTTGGATACCCTTGGAACTTCAAGTCTGGGTATCTAGCCAATAAAACATCCAAAAAGGTCTTGATGTTGCTAGTATTTAAAACAAAAGATTCCTTTGTACTTGTTCTCCAATCTTTGGTGTCACGAATGAAAAGCAAATCTTGATAAGTTTCATCACATTTTGCTTGTTTAACTGGATCTTCACCTTCAAAGACAATCTTAATGGAAACGGTATTAGAATCGTTCGATAAAAAGGTTGCGTTGTTTGCACTTGAATCTTTATTCAATTGGAATAAAGTTAAATAAAAGTCGATAGTAGATTCATAATTCTTGGAGGAATAAGTTCTAACAGTGTATAGCGAAGTACCGTTCACTATAGGAATGTTTTCTGTCATTTTTATTTGGTAACTTTGTATTCTTTATTTGTTTGTATGTTGTTTGGTTTCCCAGCTGCAATGAGATAAGTTAAAGAAAAGAAAGGAAAAGCAGTTGTAAGATGACAAAAAAAAAGAAAAATGGAAAGAGATAAGACAAAAAGGAAAAGAAGAGAAAAAAGAAATTAATAACGAAAATAAAAATGTTTATGGTTGTTGTTGAAGCATAGAATGAAGGGGAAAGCAAAGGATTTAGAGAAAAAAAAAAAAAAAAAAAAAAAAAAAAAGGAGTTTCCTTGAACTTGGAAGGTTTAAAAGGATGTAGATGAATGATGGTAATGGCATCCTTAAAGAGAGAACGCAGAAGGGGGAAAAAAAAGAAAAAAAAAAAACAATTTTAACCGAAGACGAGAAAATTTAAATTTTTAGGTTTTTACTTTTATAGTTTGTTAGATTAAATTTTTATAAGGTAAGAAATTCTTATTTGTTATATTGCTGATGTCTCCTTTTTTTTATTTTTTTTTTTTTTTTTGATTATGATATTCAAATGTTGTTTGCACCACGATCTGGTTTCCTTTTTTAGTTATATTTGTAAAAGCAAAAAAAAAAAAAAAGAGAAAAAAAAGAGAAAAAGTAAGACCAAAAAATTAAAATAAAAAGAATATTCATTTTTATTTTTATTGGTAGTTAAATTTAAATTAGTTAAAAAAAAAAAAAAAAAAGACGAAGGCCATTATGTATTTTATTTGTACGGGTCTTTTTTAAAACGATAGAATAACATAACATGATGTAGTTTATCCTGCTGTCTGAGTGTGAACGCAGCCTTTTGCCTAAGAATTTAAGGGAAAATGAGAGAACGACACGGCCTGTTGACTTGCTTATAACAAAATCCATTTTTTTTTTTTTTTTTTTAATCAACTATCAAAATTGTACACTTGAACCGATCCACTCATAAATCAATTCTATCTTACTCCCCCCCATCCTTAATTTATTTATTTTAGAGGAAGTTGTCTATTCTGATACGTGATCGAATAATCATAAAATAATATAAAAATAATAATAATAATAGTGGAAGCTAAATGCAACTATATAATATATCCTAATTATACGAACGCGGAAAAAAAAAAAAAAAAAAAAAAAGAAAAATTAAACAAACCGCTTTTTTCTTTCCATTCTCTCTTTAGTCCGTACTTCAACAATAATGGTTTATATTATTTGTTATACATTTTTTTTTTTTAATATTACCACAAGGCAGCAAAGCTGAATAAATAAATAAAAAAAAGAAAAAAAAAAAACGCTAACAAACTGCGTTTGAATTTTCTTCATATACGCACTATCACAAAGTCAACCCGTATGGAACGATTTCAATGGAATAGTTGTCGGGATCTTTAATAAAGGCCAAATTCTTCATTTTACCTTGGTTATATTTAACCCCCCATTTGATATGATCTCCATATTTTGAATCAATTTCATTACACAACTCAGCAGGGTCCTTGCAGGAAATACAAATGTGTCCATAACCTTGCGGCTTGTCGTTCCCGTTATGATAATGAAAATCTGGTTCATTTTCAGTTCCCCAATTGTGAGTTAGTTCCAAAATCCCTTCTCTTTTCCATCTATTATTACCATTGTCTTCATTTTTTCCGTACGCTAAAAAATACGTTGTAAACTTGCCATTTGCATGCTCACTCACATCCACTAAATCCATACCTAAAACATTCTGATAAAATTGAACCGATTTCTTGGAGTCTTTAACACGAATCATTGTGTGATTTAATTTATAACCTTCGTCGGAAAACTGAACTCCATTTCTGGAGCCGTATTGTACCAATTCAATCCAATATCCGTCTGGGTCTAAAACAAAGGCAATATCCTTTTGTCTACCATCACTTAATTTCTTTCTAAACGTGACTTTTTGTTCGTTTTCTAGGTAATCACATGTTTTCACAATATCACAACAAGAAAAACAGACATGTCCAAACCCACGGTTTGGTTCAACGTTACCGTTGTTAACTTTGAAGGTTGGATCGTTTTCAGTTCCGTAATTGTGAGTCAACTCTAAAATACCGCTCGATTGGAAAACATCGATTTCGCCTTTAGAATTTTTCAATTTGCTTTTATTCTCATTAGTATCAAATCCTAGAAAGTATAAATCAAATTTGTATTCTGGAAACTTGTGTTGCTTTAACAATTTCATTCCAAATTTCTTGGTATAAAATTCAACACTAACTTTAGGGTCTTTGACACGTAAACAGGTATGGTTCAAAGTTATTTTTTGCAGACTTTTGATAACATGAGGATAGTAAGAAGATGTAGCCATTGTTGGTCTTGGTACTATTATTATATTTCTATGATCTTTAATTTTATTTGTTACATCTATAAAATTGAATTAATGCAGAAGAGTTAGAATATATTTAAAAAAAAAAAATATAATAAAATTTCATGTTAATTTAATACAATATTATCATTATTTATAATGTAACTTTTTATTTTATTTTTAATTTTTTTTTTTTTCTCTACTTATTCCTGCCTTTTTCTCCCCTATGCATTTTTAATAAAAAAAAAAATTGATACTTCGGATTTTATAAGCGGCGATCCCCACATTTAAAAATAACAAACAGTTTTATAAATGGATATCTAAATTCCGCTAATATATACTATTTCTTATTCTCATTCTATTTTATCATACAGTTTTATTCCATACATCAAACACAACAGTTCACAAACTAGGATTTAAAAAAAAAAAAAAAAAAAAAAGTTAAGAATTATACAGAAATAATCATCCTTCGTTGCACTTTCTTCAAACCATTGCTGTCATGATACGAAAAATTGTGGTACCATTTCTTTTAACCATTCTTCTTTATAAACAGGTGTACAATCTCTCATGAATTCTTTAGAAGTCATAATCAATTGATGGTATAATATTATCTTGTAAGGTTTCATACCCGCAGTTTTCATTCTACACGAAATTAAACTTGTAGGATGTAAAACCATCGAAATGTTGGAATTGTTTTGTTGTTTGTACTGTCCATTTCTTCCTATAATTGCAATATTATTTGGAAACCCACTAATAAAACTTTTAATAATACAACTTTCTAAGGAAATAGGAGAGCATCCTACCATATTATTACCATGTTTGTTATTTAAATCCATAATTTCACTCCTATTTTTACAATATCTCCACAATTGCTTTCTGATATTTTCCACTCTTGACATCGTTTTGCTTTGGATCTTATTAACAACACACCAACTCTTACTACAATTATTTTCTTTCCAAGCATTGTAAATGTTCAACAATAACATATGATCACTGACAACATTGGGGAACATGCTTGCTTTGTCCAAATTTTTTTCATTACTAAAGAGTGCTTGTGTCTCATGTAGCATGGCCACTATAGTCAAAACTGGTTCCAAAACACCAAATTTATCCGCTGCAACATATAAAACTTTTAAAAAATTAGGCTCGCAAGGGAAATCATTCATTATGTACCCTAAATGTGTTATTTGTCCCTTGCTGTTCAATCCACCTAATAAATACAAATTTTCTAAACCTTTACTCAATTGTGGAATACTTGGTCTATCTAGTAATGGGAAGTCTAGCAAGTTTTTCACACCTAACGACATTAATAATAAAATAACACTGCTAATATTGGTTCTTGATATTTCGGGCTGCGGCAACAATTCCAATTCATGTTCATAGCTCCATTTAGTAAATATTCTAAAGCATTTACCAGGACCTACACGCCCAGCTCTCCCGGCTCTTTGATCAACAGATGCTTTCGAACAAGGCACAGTTGATAACTGAGACATCCCAGTCTGCGGTATAAATGTTTTAATTTTCACAAACCCGGGATCTATTACATATTTAATACCATTAATGGTCAATGACGTTTCTGCAATGTTAGTGGCCAGAACTACCTTCCTATAGGCGGCAGGTGTTGGTTTAAAAATTTCTGCCTGTTGATCCTGTGGCAAATTGCCGTAGATTGGTGTTATTAACATTGGTATGCAATTGGTATCTTGTAGTTTGCAGTTTATATCTTGTAAAATTGAATTTAGGTACTCGATTTCATCTTGTCCCGTTAGGAAAACCAATATATCACCGGGAACAGGTTGCGATAAATGTATTTGAAAAATCGTTGTTAAAACAGCTTGTATGTAATTTGCTTCCGGTTGCAACGTGTAATGGATATCTACCGGGAACCTCCTACCTGGTACATTGAAAAGTCGTGCACCATCAAAAAACTCAGAAAATTTCGAAGCATTCATTGTTGCTGAAGATATTATCAACCTTAGCGGACGAAGCTGTTCATCGCCATTAACTTTATCACCAGTTAGTGGTCTGCTCTTCAATAGTTCTTTTAATAACCCTAATAATACATCTGTTGATAAAGTCCGTTCGTGTGCTTCATCTATCATGATACAATCGTATTTCAACAGTTTAGAATCCGCAAGGAATTCTCTTAATAACATACCATCGGTGACATATTTTAAAACCGTTGTTTGCTCATTACTTTTATCATCAAACCTAATGGTATATCCAACTTCTTGACCCAACTCAACATTCATTTCTTCACTAACCCTTTTAGCAACAGAGGTAGCTGCAACTCTACGTGGCTGTGTACAGGCAACTTTCCAATTTCTGTCCAAGACTAGGTATTGTGGTAATTGGGTCGTTTTACCGGAACCTGTTTCACCAACCACTATCAAAACTTGATTTTTATCAATAGCCTCCAATAACTGGGGTTTCATTTTAGTAATTGGTAGTTCCAAATCCTGCTTGCTTGCTGGATCATCACTGAAGTTTGCTCCTGGATCCACATTTTCATTATCTGGTGTAAAATCTATAAATGTCTCTTTATCAAACACATACTCGTATTTATCAGAACCTTTAACATATATTTCATCAGTGCTCAAATTCTGAGTCGCTTGTTTTAATTGCAATAATTCCCACTGCTCTGCTCCCTTTTTATTTAATTTATCATTAACAGTTCCAAAATTACCCTTTTCATCGGGTAAATGAAAATTTGCTTCGTATTTGGATTTGGTGACCCCTTTATCTTTATATAAAAGTGCAATTTCTTTTTGCAATTTGTATCGCTGATACCGTTGATCAGGCAAACTTTTGGAACTGTGGGTCAAATAAGGCAATTCATCTCTCTCAAATTTGTGTACAGATTCTACCAATTTTTGTAATTTCATATTTTCTTTTTTGTTCAAGTATTTTTTTTTAACCAAAACACGCAAATTGTCCAAACTTTCATCCTGAGGAGCTTTCTGGATCTTGTCAGTTTTTTTAGTGTTTAAAATATGCGGGGTTGGCTGCTGCTTTGGTTTTTGTAGCAAATTAGGTTGTTGTGGCAATTCATATTTGTCATTTATTTCATTAAAAACTCTTTTGACTCTTTTTTTAGCTTCACCTGTAAGACTAATAGGTGACTTTCTACCACTGCTATCAGTCATATCTGTAACCTTTTTTTTTTTTTTTTTTTTTTTTTTTTTTTTAATCAGTGTATATTTTTGCGTTATTCTTTTTGTTTAATCATTATTTTTATCTTATCATGCTTAAAAGTATCGACCAATCTTTGCATTAAATTAAGAGCTGTCGAAAAAAAAAAATATAATAATAAATAACTAAAAAAATATATATATATATTTCCGTCGGAGATAATATATAACCGTCTCTTTTATTTAATTTTCTTTTTTCTTTTTTTCTTTTTTTTTTTTTTTTCATTTTTTTTTTTTTTCCTTTTTTTTTGACACTACCACGCTGTTTTTCTTTTTAATAAAATACTGATTTAATATTTTAAAATCTCTTATAAATAAATACTTGGCTAACTTTTTATAAAACTTCATCTAATCTCTAACTAAAAGTAATGTTTATATTCCAACAGTGATAACAAAAAAAAAAAAATAAAAAATAAAAAAATTGATAGCTAAGAAACAGAAAAAAAAAAATAAAATAAAATTAAATAAAAATTAATGTCAGACCTTGAATTATCCTCATCAGTTACAACACCATCATCAACACCATCACCATCATCATCACCATCACCATCATTGACACCACCGTCCCTAAAAACAATTAAATATTTACCACCATGGACAGATCCATACATCATTGGAATTGCTGGAACAAGTGGTTCGGGGAAAACCAGCGTGGCTTCTAAAATTGTATCCAGTATGAACCAGCCCTGGACAGTTTTAATATCAATGGATAATTTTTATCATCCATTAACTCCAGAGCAACGAAATGAAGCATTATCTAATAATTTTGATTTTGATAAGCCCGAATCAATAGATATGGACGCTGTATATCAAGTTTTGAAGAACTTAAAAAGTGGGAAAAGGACAAAAATACCTGTTTATTCATTTAACTTGCATAATAGGATTCCCAATGAATTCATTAATATCTATGGTGCAAGGGTTATTGTATTTGAAGGTATTTACGCTTTGTATGATCCTAAAATCACAGCTATGATGGATTTGAAAATTTATGTCGATGCTGACTTGGATATCTGTTTGGCGCGCAGGCTATCCCGCGATATTATTAACAGAGGAAGGGACATTGACGGATGCATTCAACAATGGAACAGATTTGTCAAGCCCAATGCTGATAAATTTATTAAACCTACCATGAGAAACGCAGATGTAGTTATTCCCAGTGTCAGCGACAACAGTGTTGCGGTCCAATTATTGATTTCCCATATAAAAACCAAATTAATTGAAAAATCACAAGAACATGTAAAATATTTAAAAAACCTTACGGTTAATTATAGTGAAAAAATTACTTTAGATGCGGTCCAAGTTTTGCCTCAAACTAATCAAATCAACTGCATGCTAGATATCCTATTGGATAAATACACTTGTCGGGACGATTTTGTGTTTTACTTTGATAGATTATCTTCATTATTGCTAAATAAAGCACTGGACAATATGCCCAACATTATTCAATATAAAAATATTGAAACCTCAACAGGAATTAAAATTGAAAACAGCTGTTATTTGAATTATGAAAAAGTTTGTGCGGTGCAAATTATAAGATCTGGGGATTGTTTTGTGAAGTCATTAAAAAGAACGATACCATATATTCCAATGGGCAAGCTTTTAATTCAAAGTGACTCAACCACTGGTGAACCACAATTACATTTTGACAGTTTGCCCAGGGATATATCAACAAATTACGATGCAATTATTCTATTAGATGCACAGATAATTTCCGGTGCCGAGCTTATAATGGCAATCCAAGTTTTATATGATAATAATGTCCAATTAACTAAAATTAAAGTTGTTGTAATGATTGCTACTGAAATTGGCTTAAGGAGGATCATCAATGCGTTTGGAAGTGAATTACAAATTATAGTTGGAAAATTGGTTAAACATGAAGATTTAGAAACCAATCCATGGGCTAGAATAAGGTTTTTAGATTCAAAATATTTTGGCACCTAGAAAGAAGGTGGGGCCGGAGGTGGAAAGGAGTGGAAATATAAACATTATTGTTCACTGTTCTATTTTATTTTATTATTTTATTATTTATTTATCTTATATAGATATACAGTATCATATAATAATAAAATTAGAAAATTTTTATGTGTTCGAATTGCTATATATATATATATATATATAAAAAAAAAAAAAAAAAAAAAAAAAAAAAAAAAAAAAGAAAAAAAAAAAAAAAAAAAAAAGAAAAATTAAAATTAAACAAAAGATTTGTACATTCAATATCCAACAAACCTCATTAATCCATATCCAACTATTACAATCATTAAATAACTCCACAAGGTAGCTGGAACACCTCTTGTAATGAAATTACCCACAGTTAAATATCTTTCGCCAAAATCATCAATCATAGAAATGGCTGTGACATTGGGGAAACCTGACGTTGGTAGAGCCATAGCACCGCTACACAATAAAGTGCTGACCATAATCAATAAATTAGAATGGTTGCCAGAAGGTAGCTTTTCACCTAGCTCTTTCATTAATGGTAATATAATCATGGCAGCAACAGTATGAGAAACAAAAGTGGCCATGGTAACAACAACTAACCCAAATAGCAAAACGATAGTAAAAACAGGTTTTGTTTCAACAGAAGTTTTTAAAGTTTCGGCAATACTGCTTAATAACCCAGAACTACTGACAGCTTTACCTAAAGTGGTTCCTCCCATAGCCAAGATAACAATAGTCCACATGAAATTGTTAAAGTCATCACTACTTAATAAACCAGTACCAAATAATAAAGCCATTGGTAATATAGAAATAATACCCATTTCACCAAACACTTCTGTTAGAGCATTAGCTAAACACCACAGAATAATTGTAACAACAGTGACCAGTACCACATACCATTGTTTTAAAGTGAAAGGATCTCTAATTGGGTGAAATTTCAATATTTTCAAATTTGCATCGATCGGGAAAGTTAATAGCAACAAAAGCCAGATACCAGCTATGGAAAAGGCACAAACCGGTAGTGCCACAATAAACCAGGTGGCCCATGAAGGCGTTGGTGACATAATGCCGATGGAAATGATGTTTTGTGGGGAAGCAATTGGAGACGCCATACCACCAACATTACTGGCCAGAGCAATACCCAAAATTAGAGATTTGGCGAAAGATGAGTGTTTGGGCAACGTTCTTAATAGTGGTTGGATGATAGAGTAGCATAAAACTGGTGCAGCTACATTGGAAACCCACATCGAAACGAACAACGCAACCAGCATATTTGTCAATAAAATGATCTTTGGATTAGTACCCGCACGTGATAAGATGTGGGTGGACAAAACTTTGGCAATGTTATACTTTGACAAGGCTGCGGCTAAAGTGAAACCACCCAATAATAGCATAATAACAGATGACCACATGGTGGATAAAATATACTGAGAAGATTGGACCGGAGTTAAAGGTTCATTGGTGCTAGCGTTTTTCAAAACTGGCATAACAACGATCAATAAGGGAACTAGTAGAGCAGTAATGAAAAGAGGGATAGTTTCAGTCGCCCATAATAGAGATGCAAATACTAAAATGACCAAACAATTCTTTTGTTGAATATCACTAAATGGCGATTTAAAATAAAAAATGGTTGCGATAGACGAGATGAAAATGAATTTCAACAAGGGAGTATTGTACAAAATGAAAAATTTAATGAACTTCCAGGGGGAAATTTTAAATAAATCTCTGAAAGTAACGATATTATCAATGGCAGAACTTTCTTCATCACTGTTGGCCAAAGACAAGGAGTTATTGTCCATTTCTGCTAATTGACCCAATTCCTGTTCAACCTGGTTTTCTGTTACTCTTCCATCAGTGCTAGCGTAATCGCTGGGGGTACTGTTAGAACTTTTTCTGCTGTTATTACTCTGATTAAGCTCTGATTTTTTTTTCGTAATTTTTTTCTTATTACGGTTAAAACTTTTCTTTTTGGCAACTTTGATGTTCTGTGATTTTCTTTCCAAGTTCATCATATCTTTCCAAACAGTATTTCTTTCCCAAACAACATGCTCCCTTAGATGTAAACTTAATTCATTTTCAGCCTCTTGAAAGTTTATCGAACTATCATTTTTATAGGGATCTTCAGAATTATTTAGATCGCCACTAAGTAACTTTGCATACATTACAATTGTCTGATTAATCAAATTGTCTAATTTTTTTAGAGTGTTTGGGTCAAAAATGTGTGATTCCAGGGGCAACTTGGTTAGATAGTTCAGTTTTATATTAGTTTCCAAACTTTTATCAAATTTCTTACAAATTTTGGAAAACCCAGTTTGATTCAATTCGATATAGCTTTTCAATTCACTTAATTGAGTAAACATTGAAATTATTTTCTTTTTTAATGTAACTTTGTGTTCTAAATAACCTTGTTGATAGTCATTTAGAGTGGATGACGAATTAATTTTAGAGATAACTGGGTTAATCAACATATCGTGAACAGAGGCAATAATACTGTTACCTAGAGTATTACCGTACTTTCTATTGCTAGTATTGCTGTTACGTCTATTTAAAGAAGTTAGACTACCATTATCATAGGCATCATATTCGTCTTCATCATCTTCAGATAATAAACGTTCGATATTACTGTCATCCTGTCCAATTTCTGGTGGAGAAGAGGAAGATCTGCCTCGTTGCGGAATATCGTTTTGTCCCTCATCATTTACATTTGAACCATAAATTAACGAATTGTTATCACCATTTGAAGAAGTCGTATGAACATTGTATATTTTTTCTGAATTAACGTATTCAGTAAAAGATTGTAATAAATCATCAAATTGATCAATTAAAAGTAGTTCTTGAGCGGTATAAAATCTGTCAATTTTGGTTAGTTCACGGTCCAAAGCAGTGACAAAAGTTTTTATAGGGTCAAATTTAGAAGTATCAGCAGGATTATTGTTATTGTGGATTAATGGAGTGGATTCTAAATCAGAATTACTGGCTGTTGTTGCAGTACCTGAGTCATAATACAACTTATCTTTTTGTAAAGAATAAATTAATTTTTTTAGTTGTGAATAGGCAATATACCTACTGCTCCACTCAGGAACAGCATTAAATTGCAAAGAATGTGAAAATTTCATACCCCTATTGAGTTAGCTGTATTTTACTTTATGTGTATAATTATCTACCTTTATTGTTGTTATTTTTTTTAAAGGACTTTTAAATTCTCAAAGTGGGAAATAGCAGACGGCAACAGTACGAGTTGAGTATCTGTTTTTTTTTTTTTTCTGTTTTTTCTGTTTTTTCTATTTTTGTATTTTATTCTTGAGCAGAAAAAAAAAAAAAAAAAAAAAAAAAAAAGCAGTCATATTGAGTTTATATATGTAAAGTAAAAACATTGTAAGAAAATCCAAAACAAAAATAATAAAAAAAAAAAAAAGATAAAAATAGGGCGATAACCACGTGCTGCAAACGATCAATAATATTTTTTTTATTTTTTTTTTAAATGTGGAAGAAAAATGCGACAGAAAAACAAAAAAGAGGAAGATAGAAGAATTATCAATGACGGACAGATCGGTATATATGGATAGTATTGGTGTGTGGGTGTTATAGTCCGAAAAGGGTTAAATATTAGTTTCGGAAAGATGGTGATTTTTATTTTTTATTTTTTATTTTTTAATGATAAACGATATGTAAATATATTTAAAAAAGGGATAAAAACAAGGGGAGAAAATAAAAGAAACAGTTTTAATGTATTATCAAACCCACGCATGCACCCACGCTTTGTTTTTATTTATATTGCTGCAAACTTTGGTAAGATTGACCGGGGCGAGAGGAGGGGGGGGGACAAGGGGAGTCACTTATATACGGCCCTTTAATTTATATTTATTTTTTCCATATTCTTTGCGTTATCTTTCCAATTGCATTTTAATCTGCTTAATTGTGCGGGGCGGGGCGGGAGAAAGGAACCATCCATTCCTCCCTTCCTTCCCCCTCCACGAAAAAAAAAAAAAAAAAAAAAAAAATAGCCGCGTAACCATAAAAACAAAAAAAAAAATAAAATATGTATATAAAAATCACTAAATACATAATTAATTATAGCGTGATATTTATTATATATATATACACCATATTCACAAAACCTTTTTTTTTTCTTTTTCTTTTCCTTTTCCTTTTCCCTTTTCTTTTCTTGATCCTCAAAGACAAAAAAAGAGTAAAATAATATCAATTACCATTACTATATAAAAAAAGAACCAACTCGCTCGTAAAATAATAAAAACTACTGTTATAAGCATTAACTATCATCATTCTAAGAAAAAAAATAATAATAAGCTAAAATAAAATAAAATAAAATAAAATATAACCATGATTAGTAATAAAAGCAATGCTAACATCGCTGCTACTCCTATCAGAAAAGATAGTATTGTCAGTACCAATAATAAACCCTTAAGAGCTCATGTCTGTGTAAACTATTACTCTCAACCATCACCATCACCATCGACTGAAAACTGTGCAACTCCTAAGGATGAAAACGGAAATTTGGGGTGCTTTTGTTTTAAAACAACAACATTAGATTTGGAGCCACCCTTTGATGACAACGAACAACGTTACGACGAAGGTACTAATTCATTTTTTGATAATTTTTTCCTAGAAAAAGATAGGTCACAAGGAAATTCAAGGAAAAACAGTATTTCCAGCCTTGATAGTCTCAACAATCGGTTAATCCAATGCGATCATGAAAACTGTAACAAAAGTGAGATCAGTCCATCGAAAGAACCCTCAGAAACCGATGAGTATGATGAGTGCGAACATACTGCAAATACTTGTATTAATTCTTTGAAATGTCATAGGCATCATCATAGAAGAGGTTCTGTTGCAATTAAATTCGACAAGAAAATTGTAAGTTATAATGATTAATGAAGATATATATATATTTTTTTTTTTTTAAATTATTAATATAGGTTCTAATAGTACTTTTTATTCTTTTTATTTTTTTTTTTTTTTTTTTTTTTCATATATATTTTATGGGGTCGGATAACAACATATACATTAAAGATTTATAGCTACATATACATGTGTTTATTAAATAAATAAATTAAAAAAAAAATATTTTTTTCATATTAAAATAATACGTATTACATATTTAATGTTTGAAAAATGGATATTTCCCCTTTCATTTCCCTCAGAGATACATATTAATTTGCTATTAATAATGATACAAGATATTAGTGTTCATTGTTTAATATTCTGCGCAGTAACAAAACTATCTGTACTGTAATCATTGAAATCCACACGACTGTTTAAATTTGGCATTGAGTCAGCCTTATTCCAAACCAACTCACCGCGAGTTTTCCCCATGTAGTATTGTTTCTTATGATCTTTTTCATAATCGCTATCCATATCAACATCTGATATTTTCTTCATAGATACGCTGCTCTTTGAAGCAAAATCACATATGGGGGGTCTTAACCTTTGCGGTAGTTTTATGTTTCCCTTGCCTATTGAAGTGTATGTATGATGTTTTGTAGGTGTAGTAAGGTCTTTCTGGATAAATACATCTGTATTATTTATATCGCTCTCTGGACTAGTTTCAAATTCCCTATTTTTTGTGCCAGATTCAACTTTAAAAGTTTCAGGTGTTGTTGGACCAGAACGATCAGTGTTATTATAGTAAAGTCTATTATACTCTAATTCTAGCTCTTTTTGCTGTTGACCAATTGCAAATATATTATCTTCAGCATTGGTATCATTTAAGGATTGAATGTCTAGGACTGGTTTATCTAAATTGGTGGTAAATGATTCACTCTTTCTGTGCGACTTTTTCGTTTTTGATGAATAAATACTTGATGAGCAATCGGTACCATGTTGAACTTTGGTTGTTTCTATTTTTGTTGTTTGTCTGATGGTTGTAATTATTTCATTTTTATCACCGTCAATACCATCATAATTATTTTCAATACTAGCAACATCTGTTATTGGTGGCGTCAAAGTTCGAAATTTTTCATCAAATGTGGTCTTAGGGATAACCTTTACAGAAACAGGTGTACCAGTTTTCGAAAAAGTTTGCCCCACTTGCGGTTGTAAAGACGCCATAGATTTTATTTCTGTTCCCTTCTCCTCTTCTTCTTGTTGATCAAAAATTTTTGTATATAAATATTCTTTGTCTAATTCATTTTCTATAAAAGTGGGTTTCGATGATTTTCTAATAGTATCAGTATTGGGACTAATTATACTTGTACTTTCATTTTCTTTACCTTTAGAGGTTCTCCCACTGGCCTTGGTGTCCGCTTTGCTGACATTTTTTCGCGCAATAAAACTGAAGTCATTTTCATCAAATAGATCACTTTCAACAATAATTAAATATTTAAAATTATTAACTCTGACATTTAACTCAAAAATTAATATTTTTTTATTTATAAATCCTGATGTTGAATCTCTGATAAAATTCAAGTATAACCAGTCATTAAATTCCATTTTAAAACACCCAACTGAATTGACCAAAGCTATATCACCTTCATCGTGAGAACTAGCGTTTTCCAAAGACTTGAAAAATAAATTGGTAGCAAGTCTATCGGATTCAAAACCAATCCAATCAGCCACACCATATTGGTTCCATTTTTCAAAAACTGCATTTCTAATGCTATTATCATCAACATCACTATGCTGCCTATTTTTGTTATTGTAATCATTCTCATTATTAATATTTTCCAAACTCCCTGTTTTTTTGTCGCAAATTTTAAAATGAGGATCCATTTTAAGCACATGTTTTTTAGAGTTTTCAGTAAATAATTTATTGTATATAGATACAGGATCATCATGTAATCGATCCAATAGATCATTTTCCAACTTTGTAAAAACTACATTCTTTTCGTATCTTCTGTTTAAAACCAACAAACTGCAAGTTTCAAATAAACCAGAGGCAGTGTCTATCTGTGAAGATGGTACGGATAAAATTAACGCTTTATCCTCTATATTCCATAAAGAACTAAACTCTGGAGGATATTTTGTCAAAATATTAAAATCTTCAATGAGATAAAAATCTTTTAATTTTTTTTCTTCGTATAAAGATCTCATATAAGCAACCAAAACATGGTACAAAGATTCAGCTTTAACCTGATAATCTATGTAATAATCCTGGAAAGTTTCCAATGATACAATATTCTTGGGGAAACAATATTGAGCCATGTGAAATAACCAATATAACATGGAGTCCTTGGTACCCAATAATAATAAGGCTCCGTTACTTATAACTGCCAACACTAGCTCAAAAAATTCAAAACAACAACATGTATAATTATGGTCTGGTAGAGTTAGTGAAATATATTGATAAAAAGATTTCATTGGGAAATTATTTTGTTTTTCAAGTTTGGTGAACTTAATGTATGATTTCCATGGAATAACACCCTTGGGCATTTTAGACCATAAAACTAATAAACTTTTAAAAACTAAAATTATATCTTTTTGGAAAGTGGATTTTATACTATCCTCTAAAATTTCCCCATTTAATGAACAGCCTTCCCAGGGGAAAAATTTAACTAACATATTACACACTAGTTTATCTTTTTCACTCTCAGAAATGCCAGTTAAAGATTCCCAAACATTCAATACTATATTAACATTGCTATTGACATTGTTCATAGTATTAGTGTTATTTTCAACTAGCAACGTCTTGAAATATTTGGTTAAATAATGGATGACATATCTTGCAGAAGTGGGATTAACACCATTTTTAGTTTTAAAAATATTATAACTGGTATCATATAAATCATTTTCATTAGTAGGACCTATATATTTATCAAAATCATAGATGTAATATTTTTCAGAATGTTTTCGGTTAATGTTAACCTGTTTAATTAAATTTGCATGACTGAAAATTGCCTCATCAGTGGTAGGGGTAGTGGTCATATTGTTGGATGTGCCAGGTGAAACTTTTTTTTTTTTAGTTTGAAAATTTGATCCAGTCAACTTTTTGCCCAACTCATCTTTAGATTTATCTAATACTTCTTTTGTTTGTTGATTTGAAACTTTTTTTTTAATCGATTTTGTAAATCTCTTCATTTTTTTTTTTTTTTTTTTTTTTTTTTAATATTTTGTCACCCTTTTTTAACTTTAAATTTATCCAAAAAAAAAAAAAAAAAACAAATTTGGTAGGTTCGATTTATTAATATGGAAATAATCAACGAAAAATATTTGATCAAATGTATATTTATATATGTATGATATTTTCGAGTGTTTTTTTTAGAGTGACTGACCAAATAAATGATTAAACCAAATAGGTATTTTCTTTTATATACTTTTTCATTTTAATTGCAAAAAAAAAATAAAATAAAATTGTTCTTTTTTTTTTATTTCAAACATTTTTCTTTTACATATGAAAATGTTATAAAGTTGTATTAAAAATTTATTAAATAAATATATTTTTTTTTGTTATGAAATTGGTTAATAAGTTCAATTATATAATCTCTACCCTTAAATTTATATTATTTTTAGTAAAAGTCTAGAAATGTATAGACATTACTGCAAATATCAATTATGAACATTTCTAAAACGTATTTAAAACAACAAAGATTTGCAAATTGTCTTTTTTTTTTTTTTTTGAAAAAAAAAAATGAAACATTATCTTATATGATATTGTTATTCAAATAATATTATATATAAAAGTGATACACATTTGAAAAATTTACTCTAAGGCGAGAGACAAGAACTTATGACACTGACACAACCTATTTTTTCAAAAACATTATTAGCTATAATAATTTATTTTTTGTTGTTGTTTGATATTTTTTTGATTCAATATATTTTATGAAATAAATAGCATTACAAATAATGATTAAATATATGTGTAATTTTTCAAAGTGTAGTTTTGAATTTTCTTGACGCAAATATTATTTTTTTTTTTTTATGTTTTTGAGGTTTATCATTTCCTTTCTCCCCCCATCCGGATTATTTTTATGCTTATCTTTTCTTTTTTTTTTTTTTTTTTTTTTTTTTTTTCATTATTAAAAAAAAACGTTTACTTTATTTCTTATATTTTTTTTTTTTTTTTTCCGAATAAAATTTAAATTTAAATTCGAGCTATTTCACCAATACAGCAATATAGATATTTTAACATAAATAAAAAAATAAAAAAAAAAAAAAAAAAAAACATTCATTTGACAAAAAATAGAAATGGTTGTTTATACCAGCAAGTTATGTTTAGCCCCTATGGTTAGGGCGGGTGAATTGCCTACAAGATTATTAGCCTTAAGATATGGTGCTGATTTGGTATGGGGACCAGAAATAATTGATAAAAAGTTAGTTCAATGCAAAAGAGTAGTCAATAATACATTAAATACTATTGATTTCGTGGCTCCAAACAATAATAAAAATGGTGATTCTAATATCGTCGTCTTTAGAACGTATCCTAAAGAAGAAAGTGGTAAATTGATTTTTCAACTAGGA